>NW_026521705.1:0-8794 GCF_021234435.1 Artibeus jamaicensis
TAGATGGACAGATAGATGGATGGATGGGTGGGAAGATAGATGGACAGATGGATGGATGGGTGGACGGATGGGAAGAGAAATGGACAGATGGGAAGATGGACAGATGGACTGATGGATGGGCAGACAGATGGATGGATGGGAAGATAAATGGGTAGATGGACAGATGAATAAATGGATGGACACATGGATGGATGGATGGATGGATGGATGGATAGATGTGGATGGTTGATGGATGGATGGATGGGAAGATAAATGGCTAGATGGACAGATGAATACATGGATGGACGGATGGATGGCGAGATGGATGGATGGATGGATGGATGGATGGAAAGATAGATGAATAGATGGACAGATGGATGGATGGATGGACGGATGGGAAGATAAATGGACAGATGAGAAGATGGACAGATGAATAGATGAACAGATGGACGGATGAATGGATGGACAGATGGATGGATGGAAAATAAATGGATAGATGGACAGATGAATAAATGGATGAACAAATGGAAAGATGGATGGATGGATGGATGGATGGACGGATGAATAGATATGGATGGTTGATGGATGGATGGATGGGAAGATAAATGGATAGATGGACAGATGAATACATGCATGGACAGATGGAAAGATGGATGGATGGATGGATGGATGGATGGATGGATGGATAGATGTGGATGGTTGATGGATGGATGGATGGGAAGATAGATGGACAGATGGATGGATGGAAGGATGGATGGAGAGATGGATGCATACAAAGACAAATGTATGTAGGGATGGATGGATAGGTACATAAGAAGATGGGCAAACGGATGGATGGTGGGCAGGTGGACGGATGGGTGGTTGACTTGTTGGAAAGCTGGAAGGATGGATGGGGGATGGGTGAGTTCATGGATGGAAGGATGTGTGAGTGGAGGGTGGAGGAGGGATGGGTGGGTGGTGGAGAAATTGGACAGGCAGCTGGTGAGGCTGATGGAGACCTGGGAGGATGGAGAGATGGGCCAGCGAGTGGGTGGGTGGGTTGTGGAAGGTGTGGATGGATGGGCTGATGGATGATAGACGGACAGATGCATGGATGGAGGGACGGAGGGACAGACAGCAGACTGAAGGAAGGAGTGCAGCAGGCTCAGTGCCCTTCCCGGGGCACTGGGGGGAACCCCCCCCATCGGCACCTGCGTGCGCCCCCCGTGGCCGGCTCCCTCTGCAGCCGCCTGCCAGCGCGTGGTGAGCAGTCGTCTGGCGGGTGGCGTTTGTGGTCATTCCCTGTGGCACTCAGCTGTGGTCCCGTGGGGGAGGGCCAGCTGCATCGTCACTGTGAGGACCTCACCTGTCACTTCAGGTTACAGCAACACGCAGCTGGCCAGCCTGTACCTCCTGTCCGACGGCGAGTACTCCCTCCACAGCTTCGTCCTGTTCCAAAGGGACACCAGCTGGCCCTTCTACTCCCACCTGGACTTCGCTGTCCAGGAGGGTGCTGTCCAGTTTCAGAGGGTTCTGGGAACAGCCGGGGAAGAAGCCTACGAGGTGACCTCCCAGAGATGTTCCTTCCACGCATGGGTTTGGGGAAAGGATCTGAGGGGGCGGGATCCGTGTCCATCCTATTGCTGCACGAAACTCGGCAGCCACTGAGCATGGGCCTTCGAACTCACCAGTCCTGATGGCGTCCGCTGCGGGAGGGACGGCGCGGGGGAGAAGGGCACACAGAGCGAGGCAGAAGGCAGAGAGCAACAAGGCCTGGACAGGGACCCGCAGTCACAAGACAGACGGACAGGCACGGGGAGGCACTGCGCGCTGGGGGTGCCGCCGGCGTGCAGGGCCCCCGGCCTTGGCCTGCCTGCTCACGCCCTGCTCTGCCTCAGGGATTGTTCTACCAGACCCAGGAGAGGAAGCTGCAGTTCATGGCGGCCATGCACGGCTACACGAAGGTGGCGGTTCGCCAGGTGGCCACGGCCTTCGACCTATCTCGGTTCACCTCCGCCTGCGACCTGGGAGGTGCGCACACTCCCCACCACACCCCCCAGGCACTCTGTGTCCCTGGCTGTGTGCACATCTTTCCCTGGGTCACACGGCGGGTGGCTGATGTGCTCATGAGACCGCAACATGGGGTTCTCTCTTGAAAACACCCCAAGGACTCCTGAGCTGCCAGCTTGCATGTCCCCATTCTCCCTGCACAGCCTTCCTCCTCGAGGCCCAGACTGGCTGCTGAAGCAGCAGCCATCACGTCTGTGTTCACAAACAAGAAAAAGTTTGGGTGGTTACCAGACCTCCAGAACTTTGCCCTGAGGATTCTCTTCTCACACTATGACCACGCCTCACTCTCCTGCTCACCTACACGGTCTTGACCTTGGAAAGCCCCGAGGCCCACACAAGACACGGGCCAGGTCTGCACCGCAGCTGGCTTTACTGCACGTCTCTGGCTTCAGTGCATGTTCCAGAACGTTGCTCGATTTGGCCTCGGTCCAACCTGGAAACTCACCCAGGCATCCCTAGGTGCCAGGAAGGTCAGGTGGTCAAGGGCGTGCTCTCCCCTGCAGGCTGCACAGGCGCCCTGGCCTACGAGCTGGCCAGACAGTACCCGGGGCTGAAGGTGACCGTGTTGGACCTGCCAGAGGTCATTGAGGACGCCGCGCATTTCCGACCGGACGGACCGCAGACGGGGCAGGTCAGCTTCATGCCAGGTGAGTGCGTCTGTGCCTTGGCATCTGGGCTGCCCCGGGCTGACCTCTGACACTGTGTCGCCTCTTCTGTCCCTTCTCAGGACACTGTCACTGGACGCAGGGCCACGTGACCCAGGACCACCTCCTCTCTGATCCTTCCCTCATCCCACCTGCCAGACCATATGGCTCCATATGTTTCCATGTGGCTACAGTTTCCATATGGCCACGGTTTCTGGCATTAGGACATGGAGCGTGTGCTGGGGGGACACTCACCCCACTACAAGCGGCCCGCCTTGCCCTTTCAGTTCAGAGGCGGTGCCGCCCCGCTTCTGCCTGGGGAGAGCCAGTTCCGGGGTCTCTGACGGAACGACCCCCTTTTGTGTTCCACCAGGGGACTTCTTCCGAGACCCTCTCCCGGAGGCCGACCTCTACATCCTCTCCAAAGTTCTGCACAACTGGCAGGACGAGAAGGTGCACCAGCTGCTCAGCCGGATCTCCCGCAGCTGCAAACCAGGTGAGGCCGCGTCCGCCACGTCCTGGTCTAAATATTTGTTTTCACTGTTTACAAGGTTTCTTCATGGACATTTAGAGACAGGGGGAGGGAGGGAGAGACACGGGGATGTGAGAACAGATTGGCTGCCTCGCCGCCCCTCCCTCCCCCCCACTGGAGACCTGTTCCCCAGCCCAGTCAGGAGCCGAGACTGGGCACAGAACCAGGGACGTCTCCCTGTGCAGGCCAGCAGGAAGTGCCCTCGGTCACAGAGGCCAGGGCACTTACTCTTCTCGTTTGTTTGTGTTCCAAAAGTCAGTAGCTTTCATTTCTAAGAAACGAGAAATGAACTTTGTCTTGGTAAGTGGCCGCCAGCCCCACTGTGGTGCTCAGTTTAGTGTCCTCAGAGGACACTCTTGATTCGAGGATGTGGAGACAAGTGACTGCACGCTGGGACAGCTGTCCCCGAGCTTGTTTCCCCGAGTGTCATGGTCCCGGCCCCGCAGGGCAGTGACAAAGCCTGGGGCCTCCTGCCCCACAAGACCCCTCCCGCACCTGCCGTGCCCCGTCCCTCCGTCCCCAGCCTCCCCCCCCATCTCGCTGTCTGTCCCCGTGTGTCTGCCTACGTGCACGTCTGTCCTCTCTGTCTCCTGTGTCCTTGCCTCCCCCTCTGTTGTTCCGTGTCTGCGTGTGTCTCTGTCTTCCCTCTGTCTCCCTGTCTGATTCCCCAGCCTGCTGGTGTCTGTCTGCAGCCTGTACCCATGAGGGCTGGCGTCCCTCAGGCCCCCTCCCCCACTTCCCGGGGCAGAACCCAGAGTCCACTCTCATGTACACAGGGGGCGGCCTGCTGGTGGTGGAGCTGCTGCTGGACGAGAAGTGCCAGTCTCTGATCCCCGTGCTGCAGTCGCTGACCATGATGGTGCTGTTCCTGAGCAGGGAGCGCACCCTGAGCGAGTACCGCAGCCTGCTGCAGGCTCACGGCTTCACCGACGTGCGGGCTGCGTACCTCGGGAGCACTGTGGACGCCATCCTGGCCACCAGAGCCTGACAGCCACCTGCATACAGGTCACAGGGTCACTCCCTCGGGAGACAGCAGCCCACAGTCCCCAAGTGTGTCCCGTCAGGTGGAAAGTAGGCTGCAAGGGGCTGGCGTCACCCCGCAGGTGAAAGAATGTGGCAGCCCTGGCTCTAGGAGCAGGGTGGTGGGGCTGCGCGGGACAGGGCAGTGCTCACTGGGTCCCTCCACGCGTCAGCGGAGGCAGTCACCAGGGCACAGGCCGTGTCATTCCCATGTGTACGTTCCAGCTCCGCCACAGCCCCCATCAGCACAGTGTTAGATGCACAACTTGTGGACATGTGGTTTCTGCCTGAGATGGATTTTATACACAATCCGGATGTCGATTTACAAGACACACACACCTGCACGATTTACACAGTGCAGATAATCACAGCCACCCACCCGTGCACAGTCCCGGGTGGACACCTTGGTCCTGCACTCTCCCCCTGTGCCCTGAGCCCAGGACCCACCCACGGGAGACCCCCGGCTGCCAGGGTGACAGCCAGGTGACCCTTGTGGGAACTGAGGAAGGGTCCCGGTCCCCTGACACCAAGTGCTGTCCCCTTATTGCTGCTGGAAATGTTCCTAGAAAGAATGAACACGGTGAGAAGACTCCCAGCCTGAGTGTCTGATTATTAGGGACACTGTGGGAACACAGTGGCCTTCAGAGAGTCTGGGAAAGGAGGGGGGTGGGCACGCACCCATGTCTCTCTCATAAAGGGTTTTCCTCTGCAGGCGTGGGCGGGGATCTCCCCGAGGTGGGGGTGGCCTGAGCCCGCCCTCGGGTGCAGGTCCCTCATTCCTTTGCTCATTCAGGGGTGTGTGAGGGCCCCTGGACACAGGACTGTCTGGGTGGGTTGTCCTGGGGTAAAGTCTGCCCTAAGGGGGTGGGTGTGGGGAACAGCTCAGGGCAGCAGCTTGCAGCAACAGGATCTGAGTGCACAGGGCCTCAGTCCTTCCCCTTCCCTTTCGGGGACCCCACACCATGTAGCCTGCTGGCCCCTCAGCAGACCAGGCTGCTTAAAGGCAGAGCTGGGCCACTGCATCCAGGCCTCGTCACCGTGAGGGCCATGCAGAGCCTTCCCTGGACCGGACCCCACACCTTGGGGAGCCCAGGGTGGTGTGTGACCCCTACCTCAGTCCCTAACCTGCGGCAAACCTGCCCATCCCCCCTGTCTCTCACCCACCCTGCGGACACCCTGGGCTGACCTGAAGGTCATCCTGAACCAGCCCAGTGGCCGGCAGTCCTCCTCATCAAGCCAGAGAACCAAGGGATCCGGGTCATCAAGTACAAGGCATGGCCGCAAACTGGACCCCCAAAGCGCACTGGGGAGCTGGGGGTCCTCGGACACAGTGTGCACACAGACACAGGTTATTGGATGGCACCAACTGGCCACAGGAATGCAGGATGTGGGTGTGAGGGTGCAGAACAGGCCTGGAAGCTGAGCTCTGCTTGGGGCGTGGCTGCAGTAGGTGGGCGGGGCCAGGACCCCACTAATTGTCCAAAGAGTGGTCAGGGCCCAGATCCGCAGGGGCGGGGCCTGGTGGGCGGGGCCAGGACCCCACTAATTGTCCAAAGAGTGGTCTGGGCCCAGATCCGCAGGGGCGGGGCCTGGGGGCGTGGCCTCGGTCGGGGCGGGGCTTCGTCAGAGTGGGCCAGGCCTCAAGGACCCAGACCCAGGAGCAGGAGGCCTGGCCCAGCAGACCATCCCTTGAGCCACAGGGCGTGGGGCGCAGACTCGAGAGCCATGGTCTTCTTCCCGCTGATCCCGCAGCTGCTGCATAAGCGTGTGGTGATGGCCCGCACTGCCCCGCGCCACCTCAATCTCCTAAGAAATGCGGTGAATAGTTGGGACAGAACCGGGTCGGGTTCTGGGTGCGAGGGGCGTGCTACTGATCCCCGAGCCTACTCAACCTGGGGCCCCTGGACGGGTGGAGCACCAGGGGCTGCCTACTGCCCTGGCCCGGTGTTTGGGGCCGGTGGGCACATGGGGACCAGCGACGAGGTGTGAGGTCCACCGTCTCTAGGCCCAGACCAGGAACTGAAGCAGTGGGGTCTGGGGGGAAGCTTCTAGTGGCCGGGGTTCAGGTCGGTGGGCCCGGGGAAGCCAGAACCCGTGTCACGTGGGCTCCAGTGTTCTGACCAGGCCCGGGGGTCTGGTGTGCTCCATGACATGGCCTCTTGGCAGAACAAATCGGTGCCCGGTACTCAGCTGCCCCTGCCCTGAGGCTGCTGGGGGAGGGGCAGGGACCAAGCCACAGGGGTGCTTTGTAGGGGCTGCCAAGGGAGGGACCGCCGACGCCACGGCCTCAGGGGCCACAGAGCAGGCACTCCAGAGGCCATGGACACGACCAACCCGGTTCAGGCACCGGGAACTGCCTTGCTCGGTCAGGATGAGGGACCCCTGAGGTAGTCCCATTTCCCCACACAACTTATTTCTGTCCTTTGCGTTTCCTGCAGGCAGTGAATTTCCAGGGGCTGGGCCCCTGTGGGGGTGGAGTACCGGCCTTGGGAATGTCCTGGGGGCTCTTCCACCCACAGAGGTACCCAGCACCTCAGTCAATACTGCCCCCCGGGGCCTTTGGGTGACCAGCATGAACACAGGTCTTCCTTCTAGGTCCCAAGATCCGGCTGTGCAGGATGTGCTGTTGGAGAGAGTTCAGGGTCCGGTCCGGCACTGAGAGCCCACACTGGCTGTGACCCAGCCCATTGTGATTGGTGCAAGCTGCGTGCCTCACCCTCTCACTGTCCCCCTTCTCCCATTGCAGGGGCCCAGGTTCCAGGTGGTTCCTTCCAGGTTCAAAGGGCAGCTCAGTAAAGCCTCGTTCCCCACCCCTTACGCATACGCCATGGAAACGGCCAAGCAGAAGACTCTGGAGGTGGCCAGGAGGATGCACCAGGCAAGGGCTCTGCTTCTGCCACTCGGGACACATGGGCTTTGGGAGAGGCGGTTGGGGGGCCAGGTTTTGAGTCGACGTGTTCCTTCCACGTCCACTGGAGTGGGCAGTAACACCGCTTATCCACGGCTGAGTGTCGCAGAGGACCGGGCTGTTACACTCATGCAGCGTTTTTGTAGTACAGCTTGTCAACAAGAGTTAACGTAGTAGCCAGTCTATTGCTTTGTTACCACAGAGGGGACTGTCCTCAGGAGCCAAAGGTGTCCTTTACAATTTAGAGTTAATGTTACTTGTCCGTTACCAGGCGTAACTTTATAACACACCATTGTAGCTAATGGTATCATTTCTAGAATATAGATGATGAGTTACTTTGTTGGTATGTCCTACAACAGTATCATTTATGTGAATGTATCTGTTACTATGTGTTACTGCGTAATCCCTTCCTGTAATGAATACAATGGTTTCTTCCACTGCACAGAATTAATGTAACTTATCACTAGACGTTGCAATCACATCCCATGGCAGCTGGGATACTAAGTGCACTGTAGGTCCTACTGTGAGCAGTGGTACAAGTGAGTGAGTCCTGAGAGACCGGTGTTCTGAGGGGGAAGGCTCCTGTGTCAGTGGGGCCCAGGGACGAGGTGGGACACACTCCCGTCCCCGCCCAGCACCAGGAGCCACGCAGGCCTTGCTCTCCAGAGTCAGCCCAGGGACCGGCAGGGAAGCTGTTTGCAGGCACCAAACCACAGACCTGCGTCCTTTCTGAAGCTGGGTTCGGATTCTTGCAGAAGCACGGGAAGGACGCGAAGGATGCAGACTGCACAGCCACCGTGGAGAGCCTGCCCCCGACTGCCATTGTGAAGATGATATACGGCCTCAAAGTGTCCCAGGTGTCCTGCCGGGGGCCCTGGGGTGACTTGACGAAGGGCTACAACCTGGGGGCTAAGCCATGGGAAGTCATCTTGTTTCTGTCCTGGACACCAGGCGTCTGAGATGCAGGTCTCCCTGGGTCACCCTTGCTTGGAGGGTCCAGGGAGGTTCTAACTGGGCCTGCTGCTCCCGCACAGGTCCTCTTCACAGCTTGCAAGATGAAGGTGTTCGACTTACTGAGAGATGAAGGCCCCCTGCGTGCGGAGGACATTGCCAGGAAAACCGGTGCCTCAGAGATAGGAACTGGACAGCTGCTGGACGCCTGTGTAGCCCTGGGACTGCTGGACAAGACGGAGAGAGGTAAGGGGACCGGGAGGAGTTTCTCGGAGAGTCACAGAGGCAGAAGCAAGTCACCGAGGGAACGGGGTCTGGGAGCAGAGGCAGGGTCGCCCGGACCCACTGTCCCTTTGTCCTCAGAGCCGGGCCGCTCCCCAGACGGTGGGACAGAGGATGGGGGGGAGAAAGGAGAAGGCGTGTCTGGGTGTCAGCACACGCGCACGTGAGGAGAATGCCTCCTTATGTGTCTGGTCTCGGGGGGCCGTCTCGGTCAGGGGTCTCCACAGACACAGAACAAACCAGACATTTCCCTGTGCACGACACAGACAGTGGTATCTGGACGGACAGATGAGAGGGAGGAGGAGAGATGGTAGATAGGTTGATGGATGGACAGAGGGACACAGTGGACGGGCGGATGGATGCGTGGTGCGTGGGTGGATGATGGATGGATGGATAGAGAGGGTGTTGAGTGGATGGATGGATGGAAAG
>NW_026521706.1:0-3593 GCF_021234435.1 Artibeus jamaicensis
ACCATCTCTCACCTGCACAATCATCTCTCAACTGAAAGTCATTTCTCAACTGCAAAGCCATCTTTCACCTTCACACTCATCACTCATTTGCATACTCACACTCACCTGCATACTCATCACTCAACTTCACAATGATCTGACACCTGCACTCTCATCTCTCACCGGTACACTCCTCACTCACCTGCAAAATCATCTCTCACCTGCACAGCCATCACTCACCTGAACAGCCATGTGTCACCTGCACACTCATCACTCACCTGTATACAAATCACTTTCTTGCATACTCATCACTTACCTGCCAAGCCATTTCTCACTGGCACACACATCACTCCCCTGCACAGCCATTTCTCACTTCCATAGGAATCTCTAACCTGCTCAAACATCACTCACCTGAAAAGCCATCTCTCACCTTCACAATCATCACTATCCTGCACAGTCATCTCAAAACTCCACAGTCATCTTTTAGTTGCATTGCCACCTCTTACCTGCTCACTCAACAGTAACCTGGAAAACCATCTCTCACCTGCACACTCATCACTCACATGCACAATCTTCTCTCACCTGCACAGCCATCTCTCAAATGCATACTCCTCACTCAGTTTCACAATCATCTCACCCTCACAGCAATCACTCACCTGAAGAGCCATCTGTGACCTGCACACTCACCACTCACCTGCATAGCCATCTCTCACCTGCACACTTACCACTCACATGCAAAGCCATCTCTCATAGGCTCACTTATCTTTCACTTTCACACTCATCACTCACCTGCACACTTATCACTCATCTGCACACTCATCTCTCAACTGCCAACACATCACTCAACTGAATACTCGTCACTCACCTGCACACTCATCACCCACATGCATAGCCATCTCTCTCCTGCACACTCATCACTCACCTGCACAGCCATTTCTCAAATGCACACTCATCACTCACCTGCAAAATCTTTCACGTGCACAGTCATTTTTCACGTGCACACTCATCACTCCCCTGCAAAGCCGTTTCTCACCTGGATGCTCATCACTCCTATGCAGGCACATAACTCACCTACACAGCCATCTGTCACCTGCATAGCCATCTCTCACCTGCCAAATACTCACTCACCTGCACAGCCATCTCTTCCCTGCACGCTCATCACTCACCTGCACTGTCTTCCCTCAATGCAGAGTTATCTCTCACGTGCACTACCATAACCCACGTGCACAGACATCTCTTACCTGCACACTCAGCACTCACCTGATATTCCATTTCTCACCTACCCTGTCATTCTCCCCTGCACAATCATCTTTCACCTGCACAGCCATATTCACCTGCATAATCATCCCTTACCTTCAAAGTTACCTCTCACCTGCACAATCATCTCTCATTTACACACTCATCTCTCACTGCAAAATCATCACTGACCCTCACAGTCATCTCTCATGTCCACATTATCAGTCACCTGCATAGTGACCTCTCGCCTGCACAGTCATCTCTCACCTTCAGAGTTACCTCTCAGCTGCATCATGATCTCTAACCTGCGTACTCATCTCTCACTGCGGACCCATCACTGACCTGCACAATAAACTTTCACTTGCACCGCCATCACTCACCTGCACTCTCATCACTCCCCGCACAATTTTCACTCACCTTCACAGTCATCTCTCACCTGCACACTCATTACTAACCTGCACATCCATCTCTCACCTGTACACTCATCACTCACATGCACAATCTCCTCTCAACTGCACTGCCATCTCTCTCCTGCACACTCAACACTCACCTGCACAATCATCTCTCACCTTCACAGTGCTCACTCACCTGGAGAGCCATTCGTCACCTGCACACTCCTCACTCACCTGCATACTCATCACTCAACGGCATACTCAACCTTCTCCTGCAAAACCAACTCACAGATGCACACTCACCTTTCACCTGCACACTATCACTCACCTGTACAGCCATCTCTCACCTGCATAGCCATCTCTAACCTGCACAAATATCTCTCATGTGCACAGTCATCACTGACTTGTACACTCATCACTCATCTGCACTCTCATCTCTCAACTGCACACGCATCACTCCAATGAATACTCATCACTCACCTGCACAGCCAGTTCTCACCTGCACACTCATCTCTCACTACAACACAATCACTCACCGGCGCAGTCACCTCTCACGTTCACAGTCATCAGTCACCTGCACAATTAACTCTCACATGCACAGTCATCTCTCACCTTCAGAGTTACTTCTCACCTGCACGAGCATCTTTAACGTGCAAACTCATTTCTCACTGCACAGCCATCCCTGAGCTGTACAGTGATCTCTCAGCTGCATAGCCATCACTCACCTGCAAAATCATCACTCACCTCCACAATCATAACTCACATGCACAGCCATCTCTCACCTGCACAGCCATTACTCACCTGCACAATCATTACTCATCATCACAGCCGTCACTCACCTGCACACTCATCACTCACCTACACACTTATTGCTCTTCTTCACAACAATCTCTCACCTTCACAGCCATCTCTCACCTGCACAATCATCCCTCACCTGCACAGTCATCTTTCACCTGCACTCCCATCTCTCACTTTCACACTCATCACTCTCCTGCATCCTCAAACTCACCAGCATACTCATCACTCACCTGCACAGTCAGCTCTTACCTGCATAGCTGTCTCTCACCTGCACAGCCATTTCTCACCTGCATAGCTATCTCTCACCAACACACTCATTACTCCCCTTCCCAATAATTTCACCTGCACAATGATCTCTCACCTGCACACTCCTCAATCACCCTCACAGTCATCTCTCAACTGCACAGCCATCACTATTCTGAACAGTCATCTCTCACATGCAAAACCATCTCTCACCTGCACTACCATCACTCACCTGCACAGTCATCTCTCAACTGCACAGTCATCACTCACTTCCAAAGTCATTTCTCACGTGCAGTACCATCTCTGACCTGCACAGTAATCACTCCCCTTCAAAGCCATTTCTCCTCTGCACAGCCATCACCACCGGCACAGTCATCTCTATCCTGAGCCGCTATCACTTCCCTGCACAGCCATCACTCACCTACACACTCATAACTCACCTGCACACTCATCACTCACATTCACAGCCATCTCTCACCTGCACAGCTATCTCTCACCTGCACAATCATCTCTCAACTGAGAGTCATTTCTCAACTGCAAATACATCTTTCACCTTCACACTCATCACTCATTTGCATACTCACACTCACCTGCATACTCATCACTCTACTTCACAATGATCTGACCCCTGCACTCTCATCTCTCACCGGTACACTCCTCACTCACCTGCAAAATCATCTCTCACCTGAACAGCCATGTGTCACCTGCACACTCATCACTCACCTGTATACAAATCACTTTCTTGCATACTCATCACTTACCTGCACAGCCATTTCTCACTGGCACACACATCACTCCCCTGCACAGCCATTTCTCACTTCCATAGGAATCTCTAACCTGCTCAAACATCACTCACCTGAAAAGCCATCTCTCACCTTCACAATCATCACTATCCTGCACAGTCATCTCAAAACTCCACAGTCATCTTTTAGTTGCATTGCCACC
>NW_026521707.1:0-9768 GCF_021234435.1 Artibeus jamaicensis
AAATTTTAAAAAAGAAATTAACATAGATAATACAAGGAAATAATCTATTAATGCCAAAATGTATAAAACATATCAAATTTAAATAGACAAATTACTCCTTAAAAACCATTTTTTACTATGATCATATATATATTTTTTCTAGGGATATGGCTAATAGAATTAAATGTTTATGTAATTGCAAAAATTGACTACAATGGCAACAAATTGAGTTACAAATGCTTTATAAATTGTCATTATTGTAAGTAGAAGAATTTTAAGTTTTTATTGATGTACAAATTTCCAATATACAGAGTGACTTTACATATATATATATACACACACACACAGGCATATATACACATGTACATACACACAATAACTGTGTATATCTCTATAAAACTTGTTCTTCTTTGATGTATGTATTGCAGTGTTTCACATAAGCTAATAATACAAGTTTTTTTTTTAAATTGTGGCACAAATTTTAATAAATGTATCTATTAGGTCAACATAATTTCTTTCTTTTACAATATCTTGAATTTCAAAACTTTTTTTATATTTTATTGATTATGCTATTTCAATGTCCCATTCCGCCCCTTCATTCTCCTCCACCCTGCACAAACCCTCCCACTCACATTCCCCTCCTTTAGTTCATGTCCCTGTGTCATAACTTCTTTAGCTTCTACATTTCCCACTACTCTTGTCCCCTTCTGTCTATTTTCTCCCCAGTGTCTATGCTACTTATTCTCTTTTCCCCCCTCTCTCCTCCTCCCACTCTCCTGTTACTAACTCTCCATGTGATCTCCATTTCTGTGGCTCTGCTCCTGTTTTAGTTGTCTGCTTAGTTTTCTTTTGTTTTAGGTGTGGTTGTTAATAACTGTGAGTTTGCTGGCCTTTCACTGTTCATATTTTTTATCTCTTTTTCTAAGTCCCTTTAACATTTCATATAATAAGGGCCTGGTGATGATGAACTCCTTGAATGTGACCTTATCGGAGAAGCACTTTTTCTGTCCTTCCATTCTAAATGAAAGCTTTGCTGGATAGAGCAATCTTGGATGGAGGTCCTTGCCTTTCATGATTTAGAGTATTTCATTTTAGCCCCTTCTTCCCTGTAAGGTCTCTTTTGAGAAATCTGCTGACAGTCTGATGGGAACTCCTTTGTAGTGAATGTCCCCTTATCTCTTGCTGCCTCTAGAATTCGCTCCTTCATTTTAATCTTGGCTAATGTAATTATGATGTGACTTGGTGTGATTCTCCTTGGGTCAACCTTCTTTGGGACTCTCTAGGCTTCCTCGACTTCCTGGAAGTCTATTGCCTTTGCCAGATTGGGGAAGTTCTCCTTTATTATTTGTTCAAATAACTTTTCCACTTGTAGCTCTTTCTCTTCTCCCTCTGGCACCCCTATGATTCAGATGTTGGAATGTTTAAACATGTCCTGGAGGTTCCTAAGCCTCTCCTCATTATTTTGAATTCTTATTTATTCAATATTTTCTGTTTGGTTGTTTCTTTCTTCCTTCTGGTCCATTTCATTCATTTGAGTCCCAGTTTTCTTTCCATTACTATTGGTTCCCTGTGCAGTTTCCTTCATTTCATTTGGGTAGCCTTCATTTTTTTCATCAAATTTTCAACCAAAATCAACCAGTTCTGTGAGCATCCTGATCAACAGTGTTTTGAACTGTGCATCTGATAGGTTGGCTATCTCTTGGTTGCTTTAATGTATTGGCTCTGGGGCTTTGATTTGTTCTTGTGTTTGAGTCATAATTTTTTGGTCAGGTCTTGCCTGTTATGTATGAGGGGCAGAGCCTTAGGTGTTCACCAGGTCCAGTTAACCCAGTTGCTGGGTTTTGACACTGTATGTGAAGGTGGGGTCAGAGAGGGAACAATGGTGCTTGCTCTGCTTTCTCTTTTGGTCCCCTCTGCCACTTCAGACAAGCAAAGTGGGCCCCTCTCATGCTGGTTCCTGGGGAGGTGGGCTTGTGTACATTCTAGGACCCTGTGGGTCTCTCCAACAAATTCTCCTGTGAGGCTGGGAGTCTCTCCTGGTACCTCAACCCCCACAAGTGTTTGAAATTGGTGCTTTTAGGCTTTTTTCCCCAGCACTGGGGCCCTGGTTTGCATGGTCTGTCTCACTGCCCCTTTTTGCCTGGTTTATCTGCACACAAATGTGTGACTGCAGTCAGCCAGCCAGCCACCTTACTCACCTCACTAGGTCTGCCCGTTGCCACCCCATACCCAGGGACTGCCAGCTGTTGCCTATGCATCCAGGTCTGGCAGCAACCGCCCTTTCCTGCCAGGAACCCTCTCTGCCAGCTGTCGACTCTGCCCTCATACTAGTCTGGATGAATAGTTGTTGGACTTTGGTACAGTTCAATTTTCTGTCTGTTCTGGTTGTGGCTTAGTTTCTAAATCTTTCTTGGCCTTAATTTTGGTTGTGGGAGGAGGCACAGTGTTTCTACCTACACCTCCATCTTGGCCAGAAGTCTGAATTCCAAAACTTTCTATCAGCTTCAAGATGCATATACAGAGATTACTATCTAAAACCCTCTTCTAAGATTGAGGAAATATCCACTTCGTTTCATGAAAATCAAAGACCCACAAACTCCACATACACAGAATGCATTCTTGTCTTGCCTTACAATGGCTTTGCATACACTCCTCCTAAGTTAATAGAAGTCCCCACCATGAACTAGTGTCCTCACTTTAGAGACATGAGTGTGAAACTCCAGATCAACCCTTTGACCAAAAGCCCAGATTCTATTCACACACATAAAACAACTGCTTTCTACAGGTCCCACTCCATGCAATACACATCTTTTGAAATTGTTGCACTCACCTCATGTAGTTTCAACATCAGCTAAAATATCATCTTTTGCCCTCCTTTGACCCCTCCAATTAAATATGGCCATACCTACCTGAATATGTGTGAGTAAGCCATTCCTTCATAACATCATATTTCATATAAATGTCCACTGCTTCTCCAGTGCTGTCAGGCACAAGAGCATAACTGGCTCCCACAAGCTTTCCTTGGGTACTGAATTTCACTCCAGGAACAATGGCTTCAGGTTAAGCAGAAACTGTGACCTGCTGTTCCATCTTTGTGTACTTTTCTTACAATTCCCTGACTTCTTCTTCCTTGAACACATACTTTGATAGACTCAAACTACATACTGAAAGACTTCTCCATAACATCCAGAGAATTACAGGGCCTAATGTTTATATTGCATCCATTCTGAAATCCTTCATGGCAAATATGAAAAAACTTCAACCAAAGAAGTATTTACAAGGCAGTTATATGTCATTACAGTTACTATTATAACATTGTTGACTTTGAAGATGCTCACCATGTCCTGTGCACCAGTCCCATGTACAGCAGTCCTAATGATACTTAGGATGCTGAGGAGGTTGAGTGAATTACCAAATGAACAGTGAGCACATACACACAATTTACACATTTCTCCTAAAATGAAAGAACTTTGCATTTCTTATCCAAGCGAAGCTGAGTCTGGAGACATTGGAATCATGACTCATGACCAGGAAGGCACTGACAGTTGGGAAACACAGAGACAGTACTGAACTGGTGTTCAAGATGACCCAGTTAAGATTATTAAAAATGCTTTAAAATAATATGAAAGATGGAGGAAAGGGTGTTAAAAAAGACAAAGGTGCTCACCAGGAGAAGGATGGTCTTGGAAGCTCTGAACTCAGGGGAGGATTGGGAGGCGATGTGGGGCCTGCAAATATGTTTGACCCTCTGCTTGTGTCTGTGCAGGATGAAGACCATGGCACCACTGCCCCAGAGTGTGAGCAAGAAACATACAAGATCAAGGGATGCTATCGATGCTGCATATAATGAGTCCCTTGTGTTATCATGATGAACAACTGAACACTATCCAAAAATTTTTCTATTTGTGATGTTCTTGTTGCTCAAATTGCTAAACATAAACATAGAGAAAACAGCATTTACCAACATTTGCAGGATCCAGGACAAAAACATTGCAGGGACAATGTGCTTTGAAACTTTCACTTTAAGCCCTGCCCACCTGGAGTTCATGGGGCTGATGGTGATGGCTTGGATGATGCTCAGGAGGCAGGTGGTACCAATGGACACACCTCTGCCCACTGCATATGAATAGGAAACAAATTTACATCCAAAATCACTGACATGGCAATTCCACACAAAACATGATATTGTAAAGTGGATTCCACTACAGAGCAGAACCAAGGTGTTGGCCACCATCAGGTTCTTGACAATAAAATCTGTCTGCCTCAGCCTGCACCCAGTGAAATAAAGGAAGAGATAATGGTAAAGCAGAGATAAATTCCACAGGATGCCAATTGTAGTCTGTAGTAAAAGCATCATTCCAGCTGCCAAGACCCTGGGGGTCATCTTATCATTTATCAGTGACCTATATTTTCTACTGACCCAAACAGAACCCTGCATGAAAATATGAAGCAGAAGTCACATGTATCATGTCAGCTGAACTACACCATTCTCCACTTATCAACATTTTTTAAAAGGTTTCTTTATTTATGTTTAGACAGGGAAAGGGAGGAAGAAAGAGAGGAAGAGAAACATTAATGTTTGGTTGCCCCTCATGTGGCCCCTACTGAGAACCTGGCCCACAATCCAGGCATGTACCCTGAGTGGGAATTGAACTGCTGATGATTTGGTTCACTGCCTGCACCCAATCCACTAACCTACGCCAACCAGGGCTAACTTATCAACAGTTTTTAATGAAATATTGACAGTTTCTTTGCCATTTAGTGACTTTTTTTTGCACTTTGTTTTACTGGCTTCTAAGAGTTGAATGTGTAACTATTCAAGAGCACTTTCAAAATACGACTCATTGCTATCAAGGCCACACATGAAATAACTTCTTTATCCCTCACAAGTTCACAAGGCCAGCTAAATATTAGATGACCACAGAAAGCTCATTAGATTATACTCCAGGAACAAAAGTACAATGATATGAGTCACAACAACTATGGGACAGGAAACTTGGATATTTGGTAAAGAGTGTGTGGTACAATCAAATATTAGTATTTTCAGGTAATATACCAATTTACTAAGATCTAAGTTAGCTAAAATAACAGTAATGCTACATTCGCACTCAAAATACAAAAGCACAAGACACATGAAAAATGAATCGTAAAACATTCATTTTTAATGATGTAATGTTTCTAGATTGGTATTATATTTAAAGAAGCAAAAATAGCACAAGCTACAGCTGAGCCTAAAGGTAATGACTAAAATTTATAAACATTTAAAAAATACTGCTTCCTTAACTTTAAGTCACAATAGTCTTATCATAATCAACAGAGACACAATGATGAAATCTATTAAGCCCAATATACACCCAGAGTTAGAGAAAAGTTTCTACTGCAGGAAATGCTCTGAGACACACTTTCTGCACAGGGTCAGATGATTCCTACAGATTGAAAAGCATGGAGGTACTAGAGTGCCCCTTTACAAATCTAATCATTATGTCTGCATTTTCTGGAAATTTCTCTGAGTAGAGATTGACTTTGAACTCCAGCTCTTAAGTACATTAAAAGTCAGGGATCATGATTGTTATACAGAACAGAACCATGTCTGTGAGAACTGCACTACATCACATCAGAAGCCATCAGGGATTAAAGCAGTCTAGGACCCATCTCTTGTTAACTGCTCAACTAAAACCTCAGGTATTTTTTCCCCTTATCTTTATGGCTTTGGTGCTGGACCAAGTTCACTCACATAAGATCCCTTAACGCAGTATGTTTACTTACATGAACCCCTGATGCAAAAACCTTTCCTTATACTCTATACATCTCAGGGTGATAAAGAGAAAACCCACTGACTTCTTCCTGCTGCCTGGACACTGGCTCATTGTGAAGTCAGTGCTGTCAGGGATACATGTAACAGGGAGGCATCCAGACCCTGAGATATGGGTTGTGATTCGGGTGAGCTCACCTCCCCTCTGAACTGCAATTATCACTTCACCTGTAGCAGCAATGGCATTGACAGGCTTGGGAGCTGAGTATATTTATGAAAAGTTTCTGTCCAGTTGCTAATTACCAAGAACAACTCCAAGTTTTCACTAGCAACTCTTAGGTGACTATTTGAGTGTTTGTGAGAAGCTCTTTCTTTCCATAACCCCAGGAGCAGACAGGATCTCTATGGGGGACAGAGAGCAGGAAGTGCTGAGTTCTGACCCCTGAGGGATAAGGGCAAGTATGCATGTCTCACTGGACACTCTTCTCCATTGGGAAGTTCTACCCAAAGTTAGTTCTTACCTAGTCTTCTTACAAATGAACAGCAGCATTGTTGACATTTGGAGCAAAGAAATGAACTGAGTTAAACTATCTGAGAAAGATTTAATGAGAGAGACAAGTAACAAGGAAAACAGTGTCACTAAGGTCCATTGGATATCGTGGTCTTCACTTGCTCAGGTCAATGTCCACTTATATAGAAATTTTGTGAGAAAATAACCACTACTTATATTGACCCTCAATAGTGATCTGAAGCAGAGGCAGAACAACAACCATAGAAAAAAGGCAGAAGCTTCTAAAAAAAAAAAAAAAAAAACCCTTTCCAATAGAGCGTTAGGGTCACACAGTTTCACAGGTAGAATTCTTTCATTTCTGTAAATATCTGAGAAGCCAGTGCCACCTACTAAATTCAAAACCATCAAATGGTCAACACAGTCCTTTGCACTTGCCTGCCTGCAAAATTTTCTGGAAAAATCATGATTGTTTTTTCCATTAAATATAGTTCTCATGAGCCAAAATTACAAATATAAATTATAAGTTGAATTTAATTTTTTAGATTTTTCTACATACAAATCAACTCTTTAATCTAAGTTCATCATGCAACTGCCCTCATTACTGAGTCAGTCATTAGAGCCATTTTGCTGGACAATGCATTTAACACACACACACACAACCCAACTCATTTACACACAGATACACACACACATGAATGTACATTCATTCAAATATAGTCGCACAAATACCTATACACATACAATCATGGACCCACACAATTTCAAGTACACATGCACAATTATTAATGCACACACCAAACATGAAAATTTATACCCATATCTATAAATATTCAAAAATACACACACTTGCCCACACTCATAATTACTCTCTTGTATAAAATCACAGTCACCATGCATGTGTATATCTCAGTAACATGATCCCATACAGAAGAACTGTTATAGCTCAAGACTTCTAGCTGCTTAAGTAGAGGTGGCATTCTTCCTACTCTTAATACTTGCTTAGCCCTGCAACAATCACAAGGGCCATATTTATTACAATGCACAGCACTTAAAATGTGCTGTGAGCATTGCAAACATATCAAGATGAATGCTCTGAAACTGGGACTTTGGAAGAGTTTCAGTGTGTGGATATGAGACAGGTCAGAGTAAGAATAGGCCGTAAAGAAAAGCGAAAGCAGGGATAAAAAAATGCTGTTACAGAGAGCAAGGGAAGAGGGATAGGGTTACAGAGAGTGCAGGCAAAGAAGAAAGATAAAAAGCAAATGTGTTTAACATTGGTTCAGTATTAAAGAGCAATGATGGAGGGAAATTGCAAGTGGACAGAGTGTGGAGGGAGTTAAGGTAGGAAAGACACCAGGATCAGAGGAGATCATGGGGCAGAGAGTCATGGAAACAAAAGTTCTAATGGGAATGAGAAGTTAATGGGCTATAGTGAGAAAAGGTCAGTTGTGCAATGAACATAGCATGGCCCTCACTGGTGTGTTTCAATGAGTTCAGTGTCATCCTGCAAACCAAAAGGTCATTGGTTTGATTCCCAGTCAGGACACGTGTTGTCTTAATTGGGGGAGTTGGAGAAGCAATGGACTGATGTTTCTTTCCCTCTCTTTCTCCCACCCTTCCCCTCTCTCTAACAGTAAGTAAAGATATTCTTAAAAAGTCAAAACATATAAATCTTAAAAAAAAACACACTGTGGAAAGGGAAATAAGATAGCATGGGCAGTTCTTGACAGAAGATAACAGTCCAAGTCAGATAAAATGTTGAAAAAGGAGGTGGAACTAAGTGTGATAACAGGCGTGGCCAAGAAGGAAAAATGGACACAACACAATGAGGCAGCTGAAGGGCACAGTGGGCATAAGCGAGACCAGGAGTAGGAGTGTGAGACTACAGAATTCAATGTAATGGGCATGGGGTATGGTTTGTGTTCCTGGGGAGCCTTAATGGTGTCTCAAAACTGAGGGATGGGGCACAGAAGACACAGGCCATGTCATGATATATTGGAAAGGGGCATAGGTAGAAGACAAGAGGAAGGAAGCCATGGGCAATGGACTTTGCAGAGGTGACAAAAGTTCAGTAGGGTTAGACTGAGGTCCTTAGAATAGTGGTCATGGAGGGTTGGGTGTGAAAAAGGTCACAGGGCAAAGGTGGAGCGTGCAATATTGAAATTTAAAAAGGTTGGCTGAACATCAGAGGCCAGGTGGAATTTTAGTAGATGTCTGAAGGTCAGAGTGTGAACAAATGAGGATGTACCAGGGAAAATTGAGGTGGATGGGACTGGGGTGATGGAGGTAGCAGAGAGCACACTGGAGGCCACTAACAGAATCCCCCATTAATCTATTCTCTCATTTATGAAGAAATCTCAACAATCATATATGGTCAATTCTTTTAAATTTTCACATTACTTGGTATTTTATTTTTATTTTTTCCCCCACTTGGGTTACTTTTTTTATTTTATTCAGATATTTTTCCAGTACAGTTTTTTGTCTATTTCTCCCATCCCAGCCTTCCCTGCCCCGTGCTCCCCACCTCCCTCCCATTTCCACCCCCCCTTAGTTCTCGTTCCTGTGTCCTTCCTTTTTGTTCCTCCAAATCCCTCGCCCTTTTTCCCCTTAAATTCCCTTCCCTCTCCCCTCTCCCCTCTGGTCACTGTGCCCTTGTTCTCTATTTCAGTGTCTTTGTTTTTTTTCTGCTTGCTTCTTTGTTTTGTTGTTTAGCTTCCTGTTAAAGGTGAGATCATATGGTATTTGTCTTTCAACGCCTGGCCTATTTCACTGAGCATACTGCTTTCCAGTTCCATTCATGTTGTTGCAAAGGGTAGTAACTCCTTCTTTCTCTCTGCTGCATAGAATTCCATTGTGTATATGTACCACAATTTTTTGATCCATTCACTTACTGATGGGGACCTAGGTTGCTTCCAACTCTTGGCTATTATAAATTGTGCTACTATGAACATTGTGGTGCATAGGTTCTTTGAAATTAATGTTTTAGGATTCTTAGGATATAATCCTAGCAGTGGAATTGCTGGGTCAAAACGCACGTCGATTTTTATTTTTCTGAGGAAATTCCATACTGTTTTTCATAATAATTGTACCAGTCTGCAATCCCACCAACAGTGGACTAAGGACCCCTTTTCCCCACAACCTCTCCAACGTTTCTTGTTTGTTGCTTTGTTTATGATAGCCATCCTGACTGGTGTAAAGTGGTATCTCATTGTGGTTTTAATTTGCATCTCTCTGATAGCTAACAATATTGAGCATCTCTTCATGTGTCTCTGGATGTTCTCTATGTCCTCCTTGGAGAAGTGTCTGTTCAAGTCCTTTTCTCACTTTTTAATTGGTTTGGTTGTCCCCTTAGAGTGGATTCGTGTAAGTTCTTTGTATATTTTGGAGATTAAACCTTTCTCTGAGGTATCATTGGCAAATATGTTTTCCCATACAGTTCCTTGTCTTTTTAATACTGTTTGCTTTAGCCATGCAGAAGCTTTTTATTTTATTAGATCCCATTCATTTATTTCTTCTTTCTACTTTT
>NW_026521708.1:0-4541 GCF_021234435.1 Artibeus jamaicensis
ATTCGTGTAAGTTCTTTGTATATTTTGGAGATTAAACCTTTCTCTGAGGTATCATTGGCAAATATGTTTTCCCATACAGTTCCTTGTCTTTTTAATACTGTTTGCTTTAGCCATGCAGAAGCTTTTTATTTTGATTAGATCCCATTTGTTTATTCTTTCCTTTATATTCCTTACTCTTGGGGACATATCAGTAAAAATTTTTCTGCGTGAGATATCTGAGATATTCTTGCCAATATTCTCCTCTAGGACTTTAATGGTGTCATGGCTTATATTTAAGTCTTTTATCCACATTGAATTTATTTTTGTATATGGTGTAAGTTGGTGCTCAAGTTTCATTCTTTTGCATGTAGCTGTCCAGTTCTCCCAACACCATTTGTTGAAGAGGCTATCTTTACTCCACTTTATGGTACTGCCCCCTTTGTCAAATGTTATTGACTGTAGAGAGTTGGGTTAATTTCTGGGTCCTCTGTTCTAATCCATTGGTATATGTGCCTGTTTTTATGCCAGTACCAGGCTGTTTTGATTACAGTGGCCTTGTAATACAGTTTGATATCAGGTATTGTGATCCCTCCTACTTTGTTCTTATTTCTCAAAAGAGCAGCTGCTATTCTGGGTCGTTTATGGTTCCATATAAATTTTTGAAGTGTTTGTTCTATGTCTGTGAAATATGCCATTGGTACTTTAATAGGTATTGCATTGAATCTGTATATTGCTTTGGGTAATATGAACATTTTGAGGACGTTAATTCTTCAAATACATGAACAAGATATATGTTTCCATTTGTTTGTGTCTTCCTTGATTTCTTTCTTTAGGGCTGTGTAGTTTTCTGCAGGCAGGTTTTTTACTACCTTAGTAAGGTTTATTCCCAGATATTTTATTTTTCTTTTTGCTATATCGAATGGGATTTTTTCCTTGATTTCTGCTTCTGCTGATTCATTGTTGGTATACAAAAATACCTTTGATTTCTGGATATTGACTTTGTAACCCGCTGTTTTGCCAATTTCATTAATTAGTTTGAGCAGTTTTTGGGTAGAGTCTATAGGATTTTCCATGTACACTATCATGTCATCTGCAAACAGTGACAGTTTTGCTTCCTCCTTTCCGATTTGGATGCCTTTTATTTCCTTTTCTTGCCTGATCGCTGTGGCTAAAACTTCCAATACTATATTGAATAGAAGTGGTGAAACTGGACATCCTTGCTTGTTCCTGATCTTAGTGGAAAAGCTTTTAGTTTTTGCCCATTGAGTATGATGTTGGCTGTAGGTCTATCATATATGGCCTTTATTATGTTGAGGAATGCTCCCTGTATTCCCACTTTGCTGAGTGTTTTTATCATAAATGGGTGTTGTACCTTATCAAAAGCTTTTTCCGCACCTATTAATATAATCACGTGGTTTTTGTCTTTGCTTTTGTTTATGTGATGTATTACATTTACTGATTTGCGAATATTGAACCATCCTTGCATCCTTGGAATGATTCCCACTTGGTCATGGTGTATGATCTTTTGATATATTGTTGGATGCGATTTGCCAATATTTTGTTGAGGATTTTAGCATCTGTGTTCATCAGCGATATTGGCCTGAAGTTTTCTTTCTTTGTTTTGTCTCTATCTGGTTTTGAAATTAAGATGATGCTGGCTTCATAAAAAGAATTTGGGAGTTTTCCATCATTTTGGATTTTTTGGAATAGCCTGTGAAGAATAGGGGTTAGCTCTTTCTTTTTTTTTTTTAAGATTTTATTTATTTATCTTTAGAGGGGAAAGGAAAGAGAGAGGGAGAGAAACATCAATGTATGGTTGCCTTTCATGCATCCCCTGATGGGAACTGGCCTGCAGGGAACCGGCCAGCAACCCTGGTATGTGTCCTGACTGGGAATCGAACCGCGATTGTCTGGTTCGCAGGCCCGCGCTCAATCCACTGAGCTACAGCAGCCAGGCCGGGTTAGCTCTTTCTTAAATGCTTGTAGAATTCTCCTGTGAAACTATCTAGTCCAGGGCTTTTGTGTGATGGGAGTTTTTTGATTACTGTTTCAATTTCTTTTGCTGTTATTGGTGTGTTTAGATTTTCTCCATATTTTTCATTGAGTTTTGGAAGATTGTATTTTTCTAGAAATGTGTCCATTTCCCCTAGGTTTTCAAATTTCTTGGCATACAGTTCTTCATAGTAATTTCTTACAGTCCCTTCCATTTCTGTGGTATCAGTTGTAATCTCTCCTCTTTCATTTCTGATTGTGTTTATTTGTGTCCTCTCTCTTCTTTTCTTGATGAGCCTACTTAAAGGCTTGTCTATTTTGTGTATCTTCTCAAAGAACCAACTCCTGGATTCATTGATCTTTAGAATTGTGCTTCTAGTTTCTATGTCATTTAATTCTGCTCTAATCTTGGCTATTTCCTTCCTGCTGCTTCCTCTGGGCTTTCTTTGTTGTTGTTCCTCGAGTTCTTGCAGGCGTAGGGTTAGGTTGTTTCAAATGTTTCTATCTTGTTTAGGTATTCCTGTATTGCTATAAACTTCCCTCTCAGGACTGCGTTCGCTGTGTCCCAGAAGTTTTGGGTTGTTGTGAGTTCATTTTCATTTGTTTCCAGAAATGTTTTGATTTCTCCCCTAATTTCATTCTTGACCCATTCGTTGTTTAATAGCATACCATTCAGTCTCAATGATTTTGGGTGCTTTGGGTTTTTTCTTTGGGGTTGGTTTCCAATTTCAGTCCCTTGTGGTCAGAGAAGGTGCTTGGTATGATTTCAATTTTCTTGAGTTTGTTGAGGCTCATTTTCTGTCCTATCATGTGGTCTATCTTTGAGAATGTTCTATGTACATATGGAAAGAATGTGTATTTAGCTTCTTTGGGATGAAGCGCTCTATATATATCAGCTAAGTCTATTTCATCCAGGGTGTTGTTTAATGCCGCAATATCTTTCTTGATATTTTGTTTGAAGATCTGTCCATTTTTGATAGTGGGGTGTTAATATCCCCTAGTATAATTGTGTTGCTGTCAATATCTTTCTTGAAGTCCTCTTAGATTTTCTTGATATATTTGGGTGCCCCTATGTTTGGTGCATATATGTTTACAATGTTAATGTCTTCTTGGTGGATTCTTCCCTTGAGTATGATGAAGTGACCTTCTGGGTCTCTCTTTATGGCCCTTTTTTTGAAGTCTGTTTTCTCCAATACGAGAATTGCTACCTCAGCTTTTTTTTTCTTGTTTGTTTGCTTGGAAAACTTGTTTCCAGCCTTTCACTTTTAGTCTGTGATGGTCTTTTGTCCTGAGGTGGGTCTCTTTTAGGCAGCATATGTGTGGGTCATGCTTTCTTATCCATTCAGCTATACTGTGTCTTTTGATTGGAGCATTGAATCCATTTACGTTTAAGCTTATTATTGATAGGTACTTATTCATTGTCATTTTTGTACTTGTATTCCTCTCTGTCTCCCTCTTTCCTTCCTTTCCTTAAAGCAGTCCTTTTAGTCTTTCTTGGAGAGCTGGCTTGGTGACAGCATATTCTTTTAGACTTCTTTTGTCTTGGAAGCTCTTTATTTGGCCTTCTATCTTGATTGAGAGCCTTGCTGGATAAAGTAGCCTTGATTGTAGGCCTCTGTTTCTCATTACTTGAAATATTTCGTGCCATTCTCTTCTTGCTTGAAGTGTTTCCATTGAGAAGTCAGTAGCTAACCTTATTGGGGCTCCCTTGTATGTTACTTCTTTTTTCTCCCTTGCTGCCTTTAAGATTCTCTCTTTGTCTTGGAATTTTGCCATTTTGATGATGATGTATCTTGAAGTGGGTCTCCTTGGGTTCCTCTTGATGGGAACTCTCTGTGATTCCTGGATTTGTGTGACTTTTTCTCTCATCAAATTAGGGAAATTTTCTCTCATTACTCTTTCAAATACATTTCTATCCCTTGTTCTTCTTCTCCTCCTTCTGGTATTCCTATTATTCAGATATTACATTTCATATTGTCTTGCATTTCTCTTCATTCCTCTTCATTCTTTCTGAGCCTCTTTTCATTTACTTGCTCTTTCTGTGAGATGCTTTCTACTTTGTCCTCCAACTCACTAATCCAATCCTCTGCCTTATTTTTCCTACTATTGAAACTCTCTACTGTGTTCTTCAATTCAGAAATTGTATTCTTCATTTCCTCTTGTCCCTTGCTGATATTTTCTATTTCATTTTTCATGTTGATGTAGTTTGCAGAGAGATCATTGTAGTTCCCCTGTAGTTTCTGATAACCCATTGTGAGCTCTCTGAACTTCATAATAACCAGTGCTTTGAATTCACTATCTGGTAGTTGATTAGCCCCTATTTCATCTCCCATTTTTCTGAAGTTTCTGCTTTTTCTTTCATTTGGGGGTTGTTTCTTTATCTTCCCATTGTTTGAGACTCTTCTTGTTAGTCTCAGCTTCTGAAACTGATCTGTTCTGACACCCTGGGCCCATGGTATGAATTTCTGTGGTATAATACCTGTGAAATTCAGTGGTGCAGACTCCTTCATGTATCTTGATGTTCTCCATCTCTACCCACTCTCATGCTGGTCCTCGAGCTGGTCCCTGCA
>NW_026521709.1:0-89969 GCF_021234435.1 Artibeus jamaicensis
TATGTATAATGAACTCAAGACATACTTCTTTTTATTTATTTTTATTGTTTAGTTACAGTTGATGTACAATATTGGGTTAATGTGTACAATTCTGTGATCAGACATATATTTACCTTACAAAGTCATCCCCAAATAAATCTAGTACCCGCCTCATACCATTGTAGTTATTACAATATTAATGAGTATATTCTCTGTGCTGCACTTTATATCCCCATACTTCTCAATCCCTTTAACTTTTCACCCGTCCCACTAAATCCCCTCCATTCTGACAACCACTAGTCTGTTCTCTGTATTTATGAGTTTGCTTCTGTTCTGCTCGATTACCTTATTTTTTAGATTCTACTTGTAAGTGCAATTACCTGGCATTTGTCTTTGTCTGATATATTTCACTCAGAATCATACCCTCCATCAATGTTGCTGCCAATGGCAAAATTTTATTTTTCTGTGTGTGGCTTAACCATATTTTGTTGTATATATGCACCACCTCTAACTAATCATCTATCAATGGACACTTAGGTCGGCTCCATGTCTTGGCCTTTGTAAATAATGCTGCAATGAACATACGAATGAGTATGTGTTTTTGGTGAAGTGTTTTGGGTTTCTTCAAATAAATACCCAAAAGTGGAAATGATGGGCCCTTCTTTCTCTCTTGTTACATCGCCTTCCTTTTAAGTCTGTTGTCTGGTGTAAGTATTGTTACTCCAGCTTTTTTATTTGTTCATTTCCATTTTCATGAAATATGTTTTTTTCATTCCTTTACTTTCATTCTGTGTTTGTCTTTCGATCTGAATTAATCCTCATATAGATAGCATATAAGAGGGTTGTGTTGTTACTCACGGAGCCACTCTAGGTCTTTTGATTGGAGCAGTTAATTTATTTTTATTTAAAGCAACTTTGGGACTTCCGCCAAGATGGAGGCATAGGTGGAGACGCTGTACCTTCTCACACAACCAAGTTTAGAGACAATTAAATATTAGCAACAGAAAACACAGTCAGAACACAGAAAATTGAACTTTTTGGAAGTCTGTTAACAACAGATTCTTCAGCCTGACCAGTAAGGGGTGAAACCAGCAGCTGGAA
This sequence comes from Artibeus jamaicensis, assembly GCF_021234435.1. Classification (NCBI taxonomy): domain Eukaryota; kingdom Metazoa; phylum Chordata; class Mammalia; order Chiroptera; family Phyllostomidae; genus Artibeus; species Artibeus jamaicensis. The sequence continues at coordinate 1,081 of NW_026521709.1, forward strand.
GAGCAGGGCAGCAGGGGAAAACTCGGTCAGATGGACTCAGGCGCGCGGAATCCAGGTGCAGGGTTGGACCTAGTAAGAGACCCAGTGACCGCGGGGAAACAGTGAGGGAGCAGGACTGCAGGTTGACTGTGGTCGTGCATTGGTGCTCGGATAGACAAGTGAGGGAGTGGGCAATTGAACCGGGACACAGCAGGTCCCCGTGGCAAGCAGCAGCAGAGGGCACCGCCATTTCCCTGCTCTGACCCCGCCTCCACATACAGCGTCATAACCCAGCGACTCTGAATGGCCTGGCCCTGGTGAACTACCTAAGGCTCTGCTCCTCACTCAGCAGCTTGTAACAGCGGAGGGGGCCGCCATTTCCCCGCTCTGACCACGCCCCCACAGTGACCTGGGAGTCCAAAGCTCCGCTCCTCACATTTAACGGGCGCGAACAGACCAAAAATGGCTCAAGAAGATCTCAAAGCCCCAGAGCCTATAAATCTAAGTGATGAAGAAATAGCAAAACTCTCAGATGCACAGTTTAAAACACTGGTGATCAGGATCCTCGCAGAACTGGTTGATTATAGCCACAAATTAGAGAAACATATGAAGGTGAAACTAATTGAAATGAATGGGATTGCACAGGAAACCAATAGCGATGGAAAGGAAACTGGGACTCAAATCAATGGAGTGGACCAGAAGAAAGCAAATAATGGCCAAACAGAAAAGAGTCAAGAAGCAAGAATTTAAAAAAATGCGGAGAGTCTTAGGAACCTCCAGGACATCTTTAAATGCTCCAACATCCAAATCATAGGGGCACCAGAAGAGGAAGAGGAACAGCCACCAGTGGAAAACTTATTTGAACAAATAATAAAGGGGAATTTCCCCAATCTGGCAAAGAAAATAGACTTCCAGGAAATCCAGGAAGCTCAGAGAGTCCCAAAGAAGTTGGACCCAAGAAGACACACACCAAGGCACATCATAATTACATTAGCCAAGATTAAAATGGAGAGAATCCTAGAAACAGCAAGAGCTAAGGGGACAGTCACCTACAAAGGAGTCCCCATCAGACTGTCAGCTGACTTCTCAAAAGAGACCTTACAGGCAAGAAGGGGCTGAAAAGAGGTATTCCAAGTCATGAAATCCAAAGACCTACAACCAAGATTGCTCTATCCAGCAAAACTTTCATTTAAAATGGAAGGACAGATAAAGTGCTTCTCAGATAAGATCAAATTCAAGGAGTTCATCATCACCAAGCCCTTATTATATGAAATGTTAAAGGGATTTACCTAAGAAAAAGGAGATAAAAAAGATGAACAGTGAAAGGATAGTAAACTCACATTTATTAAGAACCACACCTAAAACAAAAGCAAACTAAGAGGACAGCTAGATCAGGAGTGGAAACATAGAAATGAAGATCTCAAGGAGGGTTAGCAACAGGGGAGTGGGAGGAGGAGAAGGGGGAGAAGGTACAGAAAATAAGTAGCATAACAGTAGATAGAAAATAGATGGCGGGGCAAGAATAGTATGGGAAATATAGAATTTAAAGAACTTAAGACACATGGTCATAAACTAAAGGGGGGTAGTGGTGGGGATGGGGGGTAGGGTGGAGGGAAATGAAGGGGGGAATAGAACAACTGTAATGGCATAATCAATAAAATAAATAAATAAATAAATAAATAAATAAATAAAGTAACTTTGGAATGATATGTACTTATAGTCATTTTATGACTCATGTTTTTTATTTTTTTCCTCTCCTTCTCTCCCTCTTTCCTGTCTCCCTTCTCCTCCTCCTCCTTCTTCTCCTGAAATACTCTTTAACATCTCGTTTTTAAAAAAATTTATTGATTATGCTATTACAGCTTTTCCATTTCCCTCCTTCATTCCCCTCTACACTGCACACCCCTCCCCCACCATTCCCCCCTTTAGTTTATGACCACATGTCTCAAGTTCTTTAGATTCTATATTTCCCATACTATTCTTGCTCTCCCCCTGTTTATTTTCTACCTACCATCTATGCTACTTATTCTCTGTACCTTCTCCCCCCTTCTCCTCCTCCCACTCCCCTGTTGCTAACTCTCCATGTGATCTCCATTTCTGTGGTTCTGCTGCTGATAAAGCTATCCTTTTAGTTTGCTTTTGTTTTAGGTGTGGTTCTTAATAAATGTGAGTTTGCTGTCCTTTCACTGTTCATATTTTTTATCTTCTTTTTCTTAGATAAGTCTCTTTAACATTTCATATAATAAAGGCTTGGTGATGATGAACTCCTTGAACTTGACCTTATCTGAGAAGCACTTTATCTGCTCTTCCATTCTAAATGAAAGCTTTCCTGGATAGATCAATCTTGGATGTAGGTCTTTGGATTTCATGACTGGAGTACTTTTCCAGCCCCTTCTTGCCTGTAAGGTCTCTTTTGAGAAATCCGCTGACAGTCTGATAGGGACTCCTTTGTAGGTGACTGTCCCCTTAGCTCTTGCTGCTTCTAGGATTCTCTCCTTCATTTTAATCTTGGGTAATGTTAATGATGATGTGCCTTGCTGTGTTTCTTCTTGAGTCCAACTTCTTTGGGACTCTCTGGGCTTCCTGGACTTCCTGGAAGTCTATTTTCTTGGCCAGATTGGAGAAGTTCTGCTTCATTATTTGTTCAGATAAGTTTTCCACTTGTTGCTCTTCCTCTTCCTCTTCTGGTGCCCCTATAATTTGGATGTTGGAAGGTTTGAAGATGTCCTGGAGGTTCCTAAGGCTCTCCTCATTTTTTTTTAAATTCTAGTTTCTTCATTCTTTTCTATTTGGTAATTTCTTTCTTCCTTCTGGTCCACTCCATTGATTTTAGTCCCAGTTTTGTTTCCATCACTCTTGGTTCCCTGTGCAATTTGCTTCATTTCACTTAATATAGCCTTCATTTTTTCATCTAATTTGTGACCAAAATCAACCAGTTCTGTGAGCATTCTTATCACCAGTCTTTTGAACTGTACATCTGATAGGTTGGTATCTCTTGGTCACTTAGAAGTATTGGCTCTGGGGCTTTGAACTGTTCTTCTGCTTGAGCCATAATGTGTTGGTCTGTTTGTGCCTGTTACGTATGAGGGGAGAAAGCTTATGTGTTCATGGGGGCAGGTCAGCCCAGTCGCCGGGTTGTGACCGGCGGCAGGGTCAGAGGGGAGCAGTGGCATTTGTTCTGCTGTCTCTTGGATTTCGGTCCCCTCTGCCAATTCCTCCAAGCAAATTGGGCCCTCCTGGTGCTGGTTCCTGGGTGTGTGGGCTTCTGTACTGTCTAGGACCCTGTGGGTCTCTCCAGCAAACTCTCCTGTGAGGCTGGGAGCCTCTCTCATAACCTCATCCACTGAAAGGTTTTCCAGTTCGTGCTTTTAGACTTTAATTCCCGTCACTAGGGCCCTGGGTTATGTGGTCTGTTTCACAGCTCGTTTTTTTGCCTGGTTTATTAATCTGGATGAATGGTTCATTTTTGTTGGACTTTGGTACAGTTCAGTTTTCTGTTTTCATTGTCTTTTTGTTTTTAAATCTTTGTTGTCCTTAAACTTGGTTGTGCAAGGAGGTACAGTGTTTCCATCTACCCTTCCATCTTGGCTGGAAGTCCATGATCCGAGATTTTTAAGTAACAACTAAATAGTACATGTCAATTCACATTCTTGTCCTCACACCCAACCCTAAACCCAGGAGTTCTCAGAAAAGAGAAATTCTGTACAGGGTGGAGGTGCTCTGTGGCTCCTGCCATAAAAGGCTGTGCCTAGGTTCCCAAGGGACCAACTGACTGGGAATCCAGGGCACAGGGTCATGCAGGAACCCTCCTGAGTCTGGCCCCATCTGAAACACCCCAGCACATTCCCATCTCCCCCCTGCCCAGCCCAGGCAGGAGGGGCAGCTCAGGACCAGGCAGGCTCAGCACAGTCCCACCCAGGGCACTGCACACCCTTACTCCCAGTCCCTCCTGGGCTGACCCCTCCTGGTTCTGCCCTGAGAGTGGACCTGAGGGATCCCTCACCTGGCTGGTCTGAGCTCCACAGCTCTGTGCAGGGACAGTTCAGGCAGGGTGGCTCCTGACCCCAGTCACAGGGACAGAGTGACTGGTTCTGACCTCCCCACAGAGATGCCACTGTCATGTCACCTCTCCTGTCAGTGACACCATCTGTGTGGGGAACCTGGGGTGTCTCTAAGTTAGAGCAAAATTGTCCCATGCAGATCACCCTCAGACACACCTGGTGACTAGGGACAGTGGTGGCCATTACTGAGATGCCCTCAGGAGCAGCAGGAGGAGGCAGAGAAAGTATCCCCTGTTCCGGGGGACAAGCTGAGCTTAGAGTCACATGTCACTGGAATGCAGGGACATCTGTGGCAGGAGCTCTCTTCACAGTGTTTCTCGCTGGGCCTGTTCCTTCAGCTCCTTCTCTTGTCCAAACTCTGTCCCCAGGTTCCTCACATTGGTTAACTTAGCACTTTTTTTTACTTAAAACAATTATTTCATTTTTGCTTTATTTCTTTCCATCACCATTTATCTTCTCCCCACATCCCACATCTTACCCCATGCCTCATGCAATTTCCACACTGTTGTCTGTGTCCATGAGTTAATTTTAAAAGTTTTTTCAACTACACTTAACATACAATATTGTATTGCTTTCAGCTGTAAAACAGAAAGATTAAACATATATATCTTATTAAATAATCTCCCCATTATATTTAGTACCCATTTCACACCATACATAGTCACGACAATATTACTGTCCCCCTGCTGTACTCTACACCCTACTCATAAGTGTCCAGGGCTGACATGGGACAAGCACCATATTTTTGCTGACTTGGGTAGAAGTTATGAGAGGGACTAAGGAGGGTGACTGTAGAAGTGGTGAAGGGCACAGCAGGACAATCTCAGAACATCTCTCTGTAAATTACTAATGAATGACAGTCACTAAATGGTGAATGTATGATGGGGAGATCTGACTGTCACCAACCTGGGTGAGTCGCCAAGATGAATGTCCCCACTGTGGAACAGGGAGATATAGTATCCAGTCTTTGTTCCTTCTTCTTACACAGTCATTGTTTTCTTGGTGGCCTCATCCACACTCACAGATTTAAATGTCATTCTCGTAGCATCACCTCCAAGTCTATGTCTCCTGCCCCAACATTTCTCCTCGAGGTCCCCACACTCATCTGTCCAACCTGACTCCTCACTGGTGTTTCTAACACACATCTAACCTTGACCTTCTCTTCAGCTGAACCCTTGAAATGCCCACCCCTCCCCAACACATACTCCTGCCAGAGTCTTCCCCATCTCTGCTGATATAACCCCATCTTTCTGCTGGCACAGTACAAATGTGGGGTGTCCTCCTTGACTTCTTTCCCACACCCCAGATTGAATCACTAGGAAATGCTGGGAAATCCATCTTCCAAATGCATTCAGTGTCCAGTCCCTTCCCACTGTTTCCACCACTCACAGCCCCATCAGAACACCCAGCACCTGCAGCCTGGAACCCTGGGAGCTTCCCACACCTTTCCCTCCTGCCTCACTGGTCCCTGGACTCCTGATTCTGTTCTCAGTCCAGCAGCCAGACTGACCCTGTGGCCTGAGAGCTCTCTCTCTGGAGGACAAACTCTCAGAGATGACACTAAGGACATGGGCTCCTTGGCCATGACCTTCCAGGACTCAGCATCCACAGATTGAGAGCTGGGTATGCAGTGGATTAAGGACAGTGGACGCTAGAATAGCTCCTGCTTTAAGTAGGTGTTCTCAGCTTCTGATTGGTCAGCTCTCTGAATCCCCACATGGACACCCCTGAGGTCTACATGAGGGAGGCCTGGAAGTTTGGGGTGAGTCCTAGGCAACAAAGCAACACAGTGTTAGAATCAGGGGACTCCACCAGCCACAGCCAGAGGCTCTAAAAGGTCACATCAGATGTGCAGGAAGACCCTGAATAGTGCATGGAGCACAGGTGGTCACAGGGAACATCACCGGGGAGCTGTGAGGTCCCCTTGTCATGTGACACAGAATCTGTCCCACCTTGGTTGTCTCCATTTTTCAAGGTAAGTTTATTAAGTTAAAATGACTTGAAATGGCTTAATATATAGTGAAGGTGTAGATAGAGTAACACTTACTGGTAACTGCTTTCCTTGGAGCTTTTAATCTAAATCACTTCTGATATATATATATATATATATATATATATATATATATATATATTGTGTGTGTAATTTTAAAATAAACATTTCTGTAACAAATAAAATTAAATGAAAGGGCAGTCCTACTCCATCTGTCATCTGTCTTTCCTTGGAACTGTCTCTTCCAACCTCCCCCAGGTCTGCACGTTGGGGCCAGAACCTGACCCCTCCCAATGACTCTGCTGCAGCCACACTGGCCTCCTGGATGTTCCCAAACCACACAGAGGCTCCCTCCCCAGGGTGTCTGCGTGGGAGGCTCGCTGACTGGAAGGAGTCTGGCCCAGACATGTTCTTGGGTAATGGCTCAAGTCCTTCTCCTCTCTCCTCCAAGGCCACCTTCTCCTGAGGCCCACGCTGGCCCCCCGAATTCTAACAGGCCTCCTGCCTCTCCTAACACACCCAGTGCGTCCCCTTCTCCACAGCACCTCCCACATTCTCACAGGAACTCTTTCCTCACTGACTGTGGTCACAGGGCATGGTGTGTCCCTTTGCCACACAACAGGTGCTCCATAAGGCTGGCCTGTGCTTGGCCTGTGCTCGGTTCACTGACGTACAGGTAAGCAGCTGCTACTGCCGTCACAGAGACTGCACTTTTAATTTTAGTTCTCACCCAGGATTGTTGCTACTGATTTTACAGAGGAGAAAGCAGAGAGTGAGAGAGACAAACATTCACTGGTTGTCTCCTGTATCAGGCCTGAGCGGAAATTCAACCCCAGCTGGGTATGTGCCCTTAATGGAGATCCAACCCGTAACCTTGTGGTGTGTGGGGTGACTCTCCAACCGAACCCCCCACCCAGGCTGTGTTTGTTTTACAACTGAAGGTAAGATTTCCCACCAGCAAAAGCATTACACCTCACTAAAGGGTCAGATGATTGCATTTTGATTAACAAAGTATATTTTAATAAAGGCATGTACATTAATTTTTAGACATAATACTATTTAAGATTTAGTAGACTACATGTATCATAAGCCTAACACGATTAGCTCAGGGAAACCAAAACATCTGTGTGACTTGCTTTATTGCGATAGTTGCTTTACTGAGTTCATCTGGACGCAAAACCAAAATACCTCCAAGGAATGTCTGGATCCCAGATGTAAAAATGGAGCGTCATTTACCCAGGACTCAAACACCACTGGTTGAGTGACTCCTCATTGTACAATATCATAGAAATATACAAGGGAAACCTACATGATCCCAGTAACCAATGCCAGCCTAATACACTTAGTAAAAAAAAACCTCTAATAAGTTAATTAAGAAAAGAAAAGTAGGTACAATATCTACAAAAACAAAGAAACAACAAATACCCAAAACACAGGGGCTGTGGGCCAGACCCAGGTTGGGCCCAGGCTCATGTGTCCACAGGAAGCCCTCACTGAGCACAGTCCTGGAGCCACGACAAGGCCCGGGTGACACTCACGTCCCTGTGAAACCAGGTCCTGGTGGGACAAGGTTCCCCTGAAGCAAAAAACAACAAAGGAGCAACAAGGAGACCCCACTGAGAAAAGACCAGGATGGGTTGGCAAAACCACAGCAATGCTACAACAGGTCAGTCCCCAGGGGAGAGGACACATGTCCCTTTAGGAGGGGAGGGGACCTTGTGGCCAGCTCCTCCAATAAAGCTGATAAGGATGCAGACACATTCTGTGCAGGTTGCAGAAACAGCAGTCATGGAATTCTTAAAGTCCCAAGGGGAGGCTGCAGTGATTATTTTAGTGCCAAGTCTCCTACATGGCAGCTTTGTCACACTGGGAAAGAAAGTTAATGTGAACAAATTCAGGTTAGTCTCAGAAGTGTCACATTCTCCCACAGCCACCACATGCTCAGAATGTTCCACTCTGAGAATCCCCAAAACCCAGCTACAACCTTGGTTCCAATGTCCCCCACTTCCTCCCCTCAGGGTTTCATAGTTAGGAGCTGTGAGAGCCACCCCAGAGCCCTGGGCACTGTCACTGTCTGGGGAAGACACACAACAGAGTTAAGGGGTGGGGGAGCCCCCCTCACAGACTCCAGGCAACACTCTCCCAAGGGTCCCAGATGTCACCTTCCCAACACCCAGACTTACAGGCAGCCTGAGAGTAGCTCTTCCTGCCTCTACCTGTGGGAAGAAAATGTTCTGTGAGAAGTCAGGGGGAGGCTGGGTCCTGTGACCCTAAAGGAGCCTCACACTCCTGAAGCACAGGGAGGGTTCCAGAACTGTGACTGAACACTAGGGTAGGATCAGGAAATTCAGAGACAGTGCATGTTACTGGGACTGGATGTACACCCCTGTGATGTCTGTCCTTAGCAGGGACCTTCGCCTCTGACCTGTGACAGCTGGGAATCAGTCTCAATCACTAGAGTCATTGGGTGATAAAACTGTCTTTCCCATGAGCCTCACTAAAGACTCAGTGTTAGGAAATAGGCCCCAGATGGACAAGCACCCGTGTGGGAACACCATGACCATTAACCAGGCAGAACACAGTTCCACCTGGGCTTGACCCCCAGGGGGACAGGGAACTCAGCCCCACCCCTTGCCCACCTGAGCACTTCCTCCTCCACATCACAGCTCCAGCAGCCACAGCTCCAAGGAGACCCAGGGCAGCAGCAATGCCCACAATGGTGATGGTGGTCTGAGAAGGGGGGTCTGCAAAGGGAAGGTGAGAGGTCATCCTGAGGCCTGAGTCCTGACCCTGCTCAGGGACACCCTCAGGAGAGAGAGGCTCTGCGCCCACGCCCCCTCCTCACCCCATCTCAGGGTCAGGGGCTCAGGCAGCCCCTGGTGCTGCACATGGCATGTGTATCTCTGCTCCTCTCCAGGGGGCACGGCCACAGCTGCCCACTTCTGGAAGGTCCCGTCCCCTGCAGGCCTGGTCTCCACAAGCTCCATGTCCTGGGTCAGGTCCTCCCCTTCACGCTGCCAGGTCAGGGTGATGTCAGCAGGGTAGAAGCCCAGGGCCCAGCACTTCAGGGTGGCCTCATGGTCAGAGATGGGGTGGTGGGTCACGTGTGTCTTTGGAGGGTCTGAGGGTAGGGTGAGAAAATTCGGGAACTTTGCATGTTCATGGGACACTCCAGTAGTGCCCATGTGACCACCCTGAGAGTAGACAGGATAGCAGGGTGGGGGAGAGCAATATCCAGTCACCAGCCTGGAAAGAGACACCTGGGATAATTTCCTATTTATTGGAAAGTTCCAGAATCAGATTGAGAACCTAGGGTAGGAGTGTCCAGGTCTCTAAGGGGAGACACAGACTCAGGAGGAGGCTGATGACTCAGCAAACCTGGAGTCAGGTCTCCAGAGAAGGTCTCAGCCCCAGACCCAGGGAGAGAGTCCTGGTGCCCCAGGTGCTGCAGGGTGTGAGGGACCCGCTGTGGGTGTTTCAGGGAGAGGCTGAGTCCCTTACTGTCCTTTAGAGAAAGGTGGGCCCGCGGGTGAGTCACAAAATAAGGAAACCTGGGGGACCCTCCCCTCTCCTGACCAGGAGCAGGATTCTATCACTGCCCCATCTTCCTCCTCTTGTAGGAATCTGCCTCAACCCACAGATCCCCTCCTCGGGGACACCGTGGCCCTGGTACCTGCTGTTTGCAGCTTGTCCTTCCCCATCTCCAGGTACAGGCGGAGCCAGCGCACACACTTGAGCTCCAGGTGGGCCCTCCAGTGCTCCACATTATCTTGATGCAACAAATCACGCGGAATGGTGATCTGGGAGGTCTTGTTGGCTTCGTTGGTGGAACTCAGCTCCAAGTTCATGGCGAAGGTTTCGGTGCCATCGTATGCGGTGTGACTGTATGCGCTGAAGAAGCCCAGGTCCAACCCCACAACACAGCCGTAAGTAACCTGAAAGGTGTGAGACCCTGACGGAGCCCTAAAGTCAGCCCTGCACCCGGCCAGTGGAGACCCGACCTGTCCTGCGGGGATTAAACGCAAACTGAGTGAAAATAAGACTGGGTTAGGATCCCCCCGGGTTGGGCGCAGGGCGGATCCCGCAGCCCTGGGGGGACGTTCTGACCCACAGATTCCGGGAGACTCCTGCCCCTCAGTGGGGATGGGGGTTGTGCCCGGATCCCGGCGCGCGTGGCTCACCGTCCTCGCTCTGGTTGTAGTAGGCTCGCAGGTTGTTCAGTTTTGCTCGGGAAAGCTGTGCGCACTGCTTGCAGGTCCGCGTCTGCTCCTCCCAAAACTCTGGATCCTCCTGCTGCACCCACGGCTGCTCCATCCAAGGCACCCGCGGCTGCGCCGTCGGGTTCGTCGGGTTCGTCGGGTTCGGGTCTTCGCTATCGAACCACATGACCTCCGTGTCGTCAACGTAGCCGACCTTGATGTACTGGGACTTCCCAGGTCTGGACATTAAGGTGCCGAAATGTCTCAGCGTGTGTGGGCCTGGGGACAGGGAGGACCGACGTCTTGAGTTTGAGGTGGGGGCGGTAGCGGCTGAGCTACCGGGAAACAGCTAAGAATTCGGTGGTTGAGAATGTGGGTGGGGGCTGGAGGAGGGGAGGGTACAGGTGGGGGTCCTGGGTCCGGGGTCCGGGGTCTGGGGTTTGGGGACGAGCATCCACGTCCCCGGGTTCTGCACCCCCGCCGGGTTCCCTCCCTCCCGCCCCGCACAGGCAGTTCCCTCCCGACCCCGCACTCACCGGCCCAGGTCTCGGTCAGGGCCAGGGCCCCTGAGAGCAGCAGGAGCAGAAGTCGGAGCCCCATGACCCAAACCCTGATCGTTTGGGGTGAAGGACCCGCGTACTACGGAAGGACTTTATACTTCAAACCACGGTGACGCTGATTGGCTCGTGTCGAGTTGGGGCACACAAACCAAAATCGCAGCAGAACGTCAGGAGTATCCAGGCAGAAGGACCCGTGACGAGAAGGGAAACCCGGGAGAGAAGGGCGCACCCCATCCCTGAGAGTCCCCGCCCCAGACTCGGTCCTCTGGCTGAGACCCTGGGAGCCAGGCCTGGGGACCCAGGACTGTGCTCAGACCCCTCCTCCTGCACGGAGAGCTCTGCCCCACCCCCGTCTCCCTGCATCCCTCTGGCTGTTCTATTCAGCGACTCTCAAACAATTTGGTGTCAGAACATCTATACAGTTTTACAAAAATGGCAGGTCCCAAAAATAATTTTGCTTATGTGAGTTATAGCTATCAATATTTACCATGGAAGAAATAAAACAGTTTGAAATGATTAATTTATTTGGAATAATATTAATAACCAATGGTATGTTAAGGCAAATAATGTTTTTATGAAAAGTAAGTATTCCGAAAATAAGTGAGGTAGTGAGAGGAGCAGAACTGCTTAAGTTTTACTTTTTTACAAGTCTCAGTGCCTGTCTGTGTAAGTAGAAGTTGGCTGAAATTTCATATTTGCTTCTGTGTTTAATCTGGTATACTGGTTTCAGTATATGAATAAACATACAGCCTCACAGAAATATGGAGGAAGAACATTTTAAAAACCTTTTCAGATAAGTGTGGGTATTCATCGTTGATTGTTGACTAAAGCTACACAAGTGGTAGATTCCAAAAAGCTCTTTGCAAAGGGGAACCTGAAACTACACCATTGAGTGTTTCCTACTCTGTTACGTTACTTCAGTGACTCTTGTACTGATACAGGGCTGTTTGAAAGTGATGCCTTGTTTCACTAATGATAGAGATCTCCCAGTGTTGGTGCATTTAATGACACATCATTAAAAAGCACACTTGTTAATGTCACCGCAGACCACACTGGAAATGGTCATCAGCTCTGGGAAGCTGTCTGGCTGCTGTGGGGAGACACCCGTTTGCAAAACCCTGGGTTTCCTCTGAAAGCTTCCATTCCATCCAGACAGCAAGTGCTGTCAGGTGTCCACTGCCCATTGACTTTCCTTGAGGGGGAAGCTCATGTTCATTTGAGAGAGTGTTCACCAGTTCACCACACCTCAGTCATCACAGATTCTGTGTCTCTCATTCTCTTAAGTGAACTTGCTGTTCCTTAAAGAAGAGGCCAACTCAGCCCTCACAGGTCACTTTCCTGGGCTCATGACACTTGGGAATGTAGCAGAAGTGTTTGTTCACTTTCCTGGTCATCACAGCAGATATTTTATTTTTTAACTCTCCATTTTCATTAAGGACAGTTAAGAAATTAATCCATTTGCATCATGAATTCAAGACATACTTATTTTGTTAAATTTTTTATTTTTCAGTTACAGTTGATGACTCATATTATATTAGTTTCTATACAACTGTGCTGCCTTCATGTGTCTATGAGGGTCTTAGATACATCCTTAAAATACAGCATACCCAAGAAAGATTAGTTAACATCCACTGAACAACTAGAGGGTGTAGACATCAACAACAATGTGATGTAAGGCCTTAAGGTTGTGAATGATCAAAAATGCTCCTCACTGGAGTCGGTCCTTCTGCACATCACATTGGAACCCTTGGTGTCGTTTTTGTTAACCTGGAGGCATCAGCAGGCACGTAAATCTTTATTAATTCAAGAAATAAATATGTATTAAGCACAACATATACCAAATATCTGTAGGCCTCGTACATAATTAAAAAGTCGTAAAGAAGAAGGTGTAAACTTTGGAGTTCCAACTTAGATTCCTTACCAATTTGTCTTCCTTCTATTTTCCCCCAGAATTCAAGCAGTTCTGTTTCCCTTCATCCTTGGATGCCTGTGCACTAGATGAAAATATATATGAGAATTTTACAATTGCGGAATGAAAAATTCTTTAAGATCAAAAGATGAAAAATTATGAGGGAAAACCCAGAACTCCTCTGTGTCAACCACAGCCTCCATAAATAGAAACTCATGCCCACAGCCAAACACAAAGAGACATAAAAATGTTGACAGAGGAAGGAAACATGTGTCCGTGTTCTTCCACCAAAGACCCTGAGCAGCGCCTGGGGCAGACAGCGGGCTGTGTGGGTGGCTGCTGCAGGGGGAGCGCACCCGCAGGTCATAGGCACCTTTGAGGGCCATGGTGAGACACGGTGTGCCCAGGACCTGGGCTCTGGATGGCGATTTCAGGAGGATCAGTGGGTGCAGAGGCCTCTCTAGATTGGTGTCCTGAAGACGTGGGGACAAGTCTCTGACTGGACATCTCAGGAAATACCACGGGATGCAGCAGAAGGGAGCAAGGGTGAGGGGTGATAGGAAAGATGCTGCCTTCTCTTCTGTTCCCGGCCCAGGAGCTGCTTGGAAGTGTGTGAGCTGTACCGGGTCTCTTTTCTGTCTGTGCTGAGACTACACGCAGTGTGGTGTTGGTCTGTCTCACGCGGCTGTGGTCTCAGGGATGTCCTTGTCTGATGCTGATGTTCTGTGAGAGCACGTGTGTCCAACCAGAGAATAACCCGGCCTAGGAGTGAGCAGCCAGTCTGCTTTGGGCAACAGGGGGCTTCGCTGTAAGCTCCAGACCCCTCCTGATGTTCCGGCTGCTTTTCATTCCTTCTGAAATTCAATATTTAAAAATATTTACTACTCAATCAAAACATAAGGAATATTAAGAAACAATTTGGAAAAGAAGAAATGCAAATATCAAACAACTATATTTGTAATAAGTACATGTAAACAAAAATGAGAATGTGGATTAAGAAAAATAGGAATAAAAATTAAAATCTATCAGTTTGGCAAAGATGAAAGAATGTGATGAGCATTTCAGTCCAAGGGTGGGGACCACATTCTGTTGTGGAGGTTGAAGGAACTGAAAACCAGGACAAAACTCCTGAAGGATGCTTTTGTAAAAGGTCTCAGCAATTTACATATTGACACAAAAATTTCTCCTTTAGGAATTTATCCTAAGAAGATAATGGTGCATGTCTTCAGAAATATTTATTCAAGGATGTTTCTTGTATTGCGGTTTTGTAAAAGCAAAAGGATGGAATGTCTCTAAATGTTCCAGTCGTAGAATGATGGTAACTATGGACAGAGGATCGCTTAGCATGTCTCAGGCAGTGATACCATGGGATCTACATAGAGGGTCAAGTGTAATCTTCAGAGCAAACCCAGGGACACTTGGTATAGGATCCTTGTGGGGGACAGGGGAGAGGAGACTCACAGAGGTTCCGGGTGGTGGAGCTTCCATGAACACAGGGGGTTTTCCCTCAGATCCTTGATGATCCACTTTCACTGGGTTCCTTCCCAGCTGTTGTCACCAGACAGGCCTGGGCCTGAGCAGTTCTGCCTCAGGACAGTCTGTGGTATGTGGTGTGTGGTGTGTGGGTGCTTCACGTCCTCTGGAAAATATTCCAGAACCCAAGTCCAGGGGATTTTGAAAGTACACTCATTAAAGTTGGGACAGTGACTCTAAAGAAGGACTTGGGGTAGAAGAAGTAACTGGGGAGAGCCTAGGTGGGTCTGCTCTGGGTCCTGGGAACGTTACAGGAAAGGACTGAGCCAAGGTGGGGCTGCTGTCAGCTCACTGGAGAGTCAGGGAAAAAGGGGCCTTAAAGTCAGGATGGGGGATAAGCCTGAGGTCAGCTGCCTCTGCCCTCTGATCCCCTGGCTGAAAATACCAAGAGTGCCTTAGAGCTCAGAAGGACAGAAGGAAGTTCATGTCTGACATGGGTATGTGGGTGGGCTCTAGAGCGAGCTGCCCCAGGTCTCTGTCTGGAGGGTTTTTATCTCTCTTCTCAGGGTGAGGAATTTAGGGGAGGGTGTCAGCAGAATATTCATCAGCTTTCAGGGATGTTTTTAATATGTTGCTGCATCAAAATCAGTGCATGGGGGGTTTGGGATCATTCTCTAGTCAATTAGTGTTTTACTTTTGTCTTTGATCTGTCCAGCTGCAAGGCTTTTTGTCTTTTGTGTTTTGTATTGTTATTTTTTCCCCTGACTTCATCTGTTCTTGTGTTATTCTGGCACAAATGCCACTAATTTGGTCTCTGTTGTTTAGTTTCACCCCCATCAGGGTGATTTAATCTATTCAGTCTCTAGAGAGGAAGACAGGTGAAACCATTTGTTCTCAACTGTCCTTGGTCAGGAGAGAGAAGGTCTTCCAACTCACTGGACAGTGTTTAAGTTGTTCAGACACTTTGGCCAACTTTAATGTTCTTTTTATAAAAATATTTTTATTGATTATACTCTTACAGTCATCCCATTTGCCCCCCTTTATTCCCCTCTGCCCTGCACCTGCCCATCCCATTCTTAGTTCCTGTTCATGGATCATACATGTAAGTTTTTGGCTTCTCCATTTCCCATACTATTCTTAACCTCCCCCCCGTTTATTTTGTACCTACCGTTTATGTTTCTTATTTCCTGTACCTTTTCCCCTGTTCTCTTCCCTCTACTTCCCACTGATAACTTTCCATGGGATCTCCCTTTCTGTGATTCTGTTCCTGTTCTAGTTGTTTGTTTAGTTTGTTTTTGTTTTTAAGTTTCGTTGTTAATAGTTGTGAGTTTGTTGTCATTTTACTATTCATAATTTTAACATTTTCTTTTTCTAAGATTAGTCCCTTTGACATTTCATATAATAAGGACTTAGTAACGATGAACTCCTTTAACTTGACCTTATCTGGGAAGCACTGTATTCGTCCTTCCATTCTAAATGAAAGCTTTCCTGCATAGAGTATTCTTGGGTGTGGGTTCTTGCCTTTCATGACCTGAAATACATCTTTCCAGCCCCTTCTTGATTGCAAGATTTCTTTTGAGAAATCAGCTGATAGTCTTATGGGAACTCCTTTGTAGGCTACTGTCTCCTTTTCTTCTTGATGCTTTTAAGATTCTCTCCTTCCCTTTAATCTTGGGTAATGTAATTATGATGTGCCTCTGTGTGTGCTTTCTTGGGTCCAACTCTTTGGGGACTTTCTGTGCATCCTGGACTTCCTGGAAGTGTATTTTCTTTGCCAGACTGAAAAAGTTCTCCTTCATTATGGATTGTCCTCCATCATGGGTTTCAGCTGTAAAACGGAGGGATTAAACATATATGTATATATGTCTTATTACATAATCTCCCTGATAAATATAGTACCCATCTGACACCATTTGTAGTCACACAATATCAGCCTCCTGTCCCTGTGCAGTACTCTACATCAACTAAGAAATGTCCGGGGCTGACACAGGACAACCATCATATTTTCGGTGACTTAGGCTGAAGTTATGAGAGGGACTAAGGAGGGTGAGTGTAGAAGTGGTGATGGGCATAGCAGGGCAATCTCAGAACATCTCTCCATAAATTACTCATTAATGACAATCACTAAATGGTGAATGTATGATGGGGAAACATGGCCAACACCAACCTGGGTGAGTCACCAGGATGAACGTCCCCACTATTCAGACAGGTGGGTGCAGTGTCCAGGACTTGATCCTTCCTCTTCCACAGTCCTGGGTCCCTTGGTGGCCTCATCCACACTCATGGATTTAAAGGTCATTTTTGTAGTATCACCTCCATGTATTCTCCAACTCAGACATTTCTCCTCAAGGTCCCCACACTCATCTGTCCAACCTGACTCCTCACTGGCATTTCTAACACACGTCTCACCTTGACCTTCTCTTCAGCTGAATGCTTGAAATGTCCATCCCTCCCCCACACATACTCCTGACAGAGTCTTCCCCGTCTCTGCTGATATAACCCCATCTTTCTGCTAACACATTACAAATGTGGGGTGCCCTCCTTGACTCCTTTCCCACACCCAGATTGAATCACTAGGAAATGCTGTGAAATCCATCTTGCAAATGCATTCAGTGTCCAGTCCCTTCCCACTCTTTCCACCACTCACAGCCCCGTCAGAACACCCAGCACCTGCAGCCCGGAACCCTGGGAGCTTCCCCACACCTTTCCCTCCTGCCTCCCTGGTCCCTGGTCTCCTGATCTGTTCTTAGTCCAGCAGCAAGACTGACCCTGTGGCCCGAGGGCTCTCTCTTGAGGAGTAACTCTCAGAGGAAGCCACTTAGGACATGGGCTCCTTGACCATGACCTTCCAAGACTCAGCATCTGTAGAATGAGGACAGTGTCTGAAGTAGATTAAAGACAGTGGACGCTGGAACAGTTTCTGCTTTAAGCAGGTGTTCTCACCTTCTGATTGGTCAGCTCTCTGCACCCCACACAGACACCCCTGAGGTCTACATGAGGGGGACCTGGAAGCTTGGGGTGACTCCTAGGCAACAAAGCAGCACTTGGTTAGAATGAAGGAATTCAACCAGCCATAGGCAGAGGTTCCAAAATTCACATTCGATTACATGGGAAGAAACCCTTAACTGCTCATGGAGCACAGGTGGTCACAAGGGACATCACTGGGGAGCCGTGCGGTCTTCCTGTCCCATGGCACACAGTCTGTCCCTCCCGGGTTGTCTCCACGCCTCCTGGTAAGTTTGTGAATGTAAAGTGACTTAGAGCAGCTTAAGAAACAGGGTGAAGGTGTACACAGAATGACACCTACCAGAAACAATACACCTTGGAGCTTTTACTCTACATCATTTTTTATTTATTTATATACATATGATGTTCCAGTGCTAAGTATAGAAACAGCAGAGATCCTTAAAGTCTGAAGGGGAGGCTGCAGTGACTATTTTAGCACCAACTCCTGTAGAAAGCAGCTCTGTCACGCTGGAAGAAAGTTATTGTGAACAAATTCAGGTCAGTCTCAGAAGTGTCACATTCTCCCACAGCCCATGACATGCTCAGAATGTCCCAATGTGAGCATCCCCAAAACACAGCTGTGTCCCTCAGTCCCAATGTCCCCCACTCCTGGCCCTCAGGGTCTCACCCTTAGGAGCTGTGAGAGACACATCAGAGCCCTGGGCACTGTCGCTGCCTGGGGAAGACACAACAGCAGTTACAGGGTGGGGGAGCCCCGCTCACAGACTCCAGCCCACACTCTCCCAAGGGTCCCAGACGTCACCTCCCCAACACCCAGACTTACAGGCAGCCTGAGAGTAGCTCTTCCTGCCTCTGCCTGTGGGAAGAAATTGTTCTGTGAGAAGTCAGGGGGGAGGCTGTGTCTTGAGACCCTAAAGGAGCCCCATATTCTGAAGTACACGGAAGGTTCCAGAAGTGCTACTCAACACTCACATTAGGATCTGGAAACATGAGGGAAGTACATGTGTGCGGACCTGACCTGCCACCACTCTGCACATCTGTCCTCAGCAGGGACCTTTCCCTTTGTCCTGTGACAGCTAGGCATCAGTGCCCATTGTTAGAACCATCAGGTGATAAATCTGTCTCTCACTTTCCCATGGGCCTCACTAAAGAGTCAGTGTTAGGAAACAGGCCCCAGATGGACAAGCACCTGTGTGGGGACACCATGACCATTAACCAGGCAGAGCACACTTCCACCTGGGCTTGACCCCCAGGGGACAGGGAACTCAGCCCCACCCCTTGCCCACCTGAGCACTTCCTCCTCCACATCACAGCTCCAGCAGCCACAGCTCCAATGAGACCTAGGGCAGCAGTGATGCCCACTATGGTCATGGTGGTCTGAGGAGGGGGGTCTGCAAGGGGAAGGTGAGAGGTCAACCTGAGGCCTGAGTCCTGACCCTGCTCAGGGACACCTTGAGGAGAGAGAGGCTCTGTGCCCACGCCCCCTCCTCACCCCATCTCAGGGTCAGGGGCTCAGGCAGCCCCTGGTGCTGCACATGGCATGTGTATCTCTGCTCCTCTCCAGGGGGCACGACCACAGCTGCCCACTTCTGGAAGGTTCCATCCCCCGAAGGCCTGGTCTCCACCAGCTCCATGTCCTGGGTTAGGTCCTCCCCTTCATGCTGCCAGGTCAGGGTGATGTCAGCAGGGTAGAAGCCCAGGGCCCAGCACCTCAGGGTGACCTCATGGTGAGAGATGGGGTGGTGGGTCACGTGTGTCTTTGGAGGGTCTGAGGGGAAGGTGAGAAAATTCAGGGGCTTTGCATGGTCATGGGACACTCCAGCAGTGCTCATGTGACCACCCTGAGAGTGGACAAGACATCCTCGGTGGGGGAAGGAAGTGTACCACCCAGACACCAGCCTGGACAAAGGCATCTGGGATAATGTTCTATTTCCTTGGAAAGTTCTAAACTCAGAGTGAGAACCTAGGGTAGGAGTGTCCAGGTCTCTAAGGGGAGACACAGACTCAGGTGGAGGCTGATGACTCAGCAAACCTGGAGTCAGGTCTCCAGAGAAGGTCTCAGCCCCATAACCAGAAAGAGCATCCTGGTGCCCCAGCTGCTGGGGGGTGTGAGGGAACAGCTGTGGGTGTTTCAGGGAGAGGCTGGGCCCCTTACTGTCCTTTAGAGGAAGCTGGGCCCTGGAGTGAGTCACAGAATGAGGAAAGGGGGAAGCCTCCACCCCCTCCCGAGCAGGAGGGACATTCTGACACTGCCCCATTTCCCTCCTCTCCTTGTAGGAAGCCGCCCCAGCCCACAGATCCCCTCCTGGGGAGGCCCGCGCCCTGGTACCTGCTCGGAGCAGAGTCTCTTTCCCCTTCTCCAGGAACAGGCGGAGCCGCCTTGCGCACCTGTGCTCCAGATAGTCCCTCCAACCCTCCACATCCTCTTGGTGCAACAAATTGCGCAGTATGGTGATCTGGGCGGTCTTGTTGGCTTTGGTTCTGGGACTCAGTTCCAAGTTCAGGGTGAAGGTTTCAGTGCCATCGTAGGCGTAGTGACCGTACCCACGTAGGAAGCGCCCGCCAGACCCCACCACGCAGGCAGAAAGAACCTGGAAGGTGTGAGACCCTGACCGTGCCCTAAAGTCAGCCCTGCTAATTTAGTCCTGCTGAAGGACAGACGTGCCCTGCAACAGGCCAGTGGAGACCCGACCCGTCCCGCGGGGATTAAATGCAAACTGAGTGAAAGTAAGACTGGGTTAGGATGACCGCGGGCTCCTCCCGGGTTGGGCGCAGGGCGGATCCCGCAGCCCTGGGGGGACGTTCAGACCCAGAGACTCCGGAAGACTCCTGCCTCTCAGTGGGGATGGGGTCTGTGCCCGGATCCGGGCGCACGGGGCTCACCGTCCTCGCTCTGGTTGTAGTAGGAGCGCAGGTTGTTCATTTTTGCTCCGGAAAGCTGTCCGCAGTAGTGGCAGAGCCGCGTCTGCTCCTCCCAAAACTCCGGATCCTCCTGCTGCACCCACGGCTGCTCCTTCCACAGCAACCCCGGCTTCGCCCTTGGGTGCGGGAGGTCGCTGTCGAACCGCATGACCTCCGTGTCGTCCAAGTAGGCGACCTTGATGTACTGGGACTTCCCAAGTCTGGACATTAAGGTGCCGAAATATCTCAGGGTGTGTGGGCCTGGGGACACGGAGGACGCGCGTCTTGAGTGTGAGGTGGGGGTGGTAGCGTATCTTGAGCATGAGGTGGCGGGGCAGCACCTGACCGCCCGGGACACAGCTAAGGATTCGGTGGTTGAGAAGAGGGGTGAGGGCGGGAGGAGGGGAGGATACAGGCTGGGGTCCGGGGTCCGGCGTCCGGGGAAGAGCATGTTTATCCCAGGGTTCTGCGCCCCCGCCGGGTCCCCTCCCTCCTGCCCCACAGAGGCCCTTCCCTCCCGACCCCACACTCACCTGCCCATGTCTCCGTCAGGGCCAGGGCCCCGGAGAGCAGGAGGAGTAGGGGTCCGGGCCCCATTGCCCAGACCCTGAGTCTAAGGAGAAAGAACTCGCGTAGTAAGGAAGGACTGTATACTCCCAACCACGGTGACGCTGATTGGCTCGTGTCGAGTTGGGACACACAAACCAGAATCGCAGCAGAAAGTCAGAAGTATCCAGGCAGAAGGACCCTCTGAGAAGGAGAAGGGAAACCCGAGAGAGAAGGGCGCACCCCAACCCTGAGAGTTCCCGCCCCAGACTCGGTCCTCGGGCTGAGACCCTGGGAACCAGGCTTGGGGACCCAGGACTCGGCCCCGACCCCTCCTCCTCCTGCACTGAGAACTCTGTCCAGCTGTCTCCCTGAGTCCCCGCCTATGGGCTGTTCTAGTCAGCGACCCTCAAACATTTTGGTGTCAGAACTTCATACAGTCTTACAAACTACACTGAATTCCCCCAAATAACTTTGTGTGGGTTATAACTATCAATATTTACCATGGAAGAAATAAAACAGTTTGCAAACATTTCTTTATTTGGAAAATATTAATAACCAATGATATGTTAAGAGAAACAATATTTTTATGAAAAATAACTATTCCAGAAATGAATGAGGTAGTACAAAGTGTGGATCGCCTTACATTTGATTTTTGCAAGTCTCAGTTCTTGTCTGTATAATTAGAAGTTGGCTGGAATTTCATATTTGCTTCTGTGTTTAATCTGTTATTTTGGTTGCAGTATATGAAGAAGTATACAGCCTCACACAAATATTCTGGGGGAGCATTTTTAATAACCTTTTCAGAGAAGTGTGGGTATTCAGCTTTGACCGTTCACTAAAGCCACACAAGTGGTAGTTCCTGAAAAGCTCTTTGCAAAGAGGAACCTGAAACTACACCATTGAGTGTTTCCTATTCTGTTACATGACTTCAGTGGCTCTTGTACTGATGCAGGATTATTGGAAAGTGATGCATTGCTTCACTAATAATAGAGATCTCCCAGTGTTTGTGCATTTACTGAGACATCATCAAAAATCTCACTTGTTAATGTTACCGCAGACCCCACTGGCAACAGTCATCAGCTCTGGGAAGCTGTCTGGCTGCCCTGGGGAGACACACGTTTGCCAAAATCCTGGGTTTCCTCTGAGAGCTTCCACTCCATCCAGACAACAAGTGCTGTCAGGTGTCCACTGATTGTTGACTTTCCTTGAGGGAGAAGCTCATGTTCATTTGAGAGTGTTCGCCAGTTCACCACACCTCAGTCATCACAGGTTCTGTGTCTCTCATTCTCTGAAGTGAACTTGCTGTTCCTTAAAGAAGAGGCTGACTCAGTCCTCACAGGTCACTTTCCTGGGCTGATGCTACTTGGGAATGTAGCAGGAGTGTATTTGTGCACTTTCCTGGTCATCTTGTGAGATATTTTGCTTTTTGTTCCCCGTTTTCATTAAGGGCAGTTAAGAAATTAATCCATTTGTATCATGAATTCAAGACATACTTATCTTCTTTTTAAATGTCTTTTATTTTTCAATTACAATTGATGATCAATATTAGTTTCTATACAACTCTTCTGCCTTCATTTGTCTGTGAGGGTCTTGCATACATTCTCAAAACACAGCAGACCCACAAAAGATTAGTTAATATCAACTGAACAATGTGATGTAAGGCCTTAAGGTTGTAAATGATAAAAAATGCTCCTCACTGGAGTTGGTCCTTGTGCACATCACATTGGGACCCTTGGTGTTATTTCTGTGAACCTGGAGACATCAGCAGACACACACGTATGTATTAACTCAAGAAATAAATATGTGTGAGCACAACACACACCACATTCCCGCAGGCCCCGTATGTGATTAAAAAGATGTAAAGAGGGAGATGTGAACTTTGGAGTTCCAAGGTAGATTTCTTTCCAATTTGTCTCCTCCCTCTTTTCCCCAGAATTCAAGCAATTCTGTTCCCTTAACGCTTGGATGCCTTTTCCCTAGATCAAAATATGTATGAAGTTTTTACAATTGTGGAATGAAAAATTCTCTAAGACCAAAAGATGAAAAGCTGTAAAGCAGAACATAAAACTTTCCTACATGAACCACACACTTCATAGATACAAATTCAAGCCCACAACCAAACTCAAAGACACATAAAAATGTTGACAGAGGAAGGTAACGTGTGTCCCTGTTCTTCCACCAAAGACCCCAAGGAGCGCCTGGGGCTGTGTGCATCACTGCTGCGGGGGGGGCACACCCCAGGGCGTGGGGAACTTGGAGGGATGGAGTGAGACAAGACATGACCAGAACAGGGCCTTTGGACGGCAGTCTCAGGAGGATCTGTTTGTGGGCGCAGGGGCCCCTCTAGACTGTGTTCTTGAGACATGGGTGCAAGTCTGTGACTGGACACCTCAGGAAACACCTCAGGACATGGCATAAGGGAGCGAGGGTGAGGGGTGATAGGAAAGACGCAACCTTCCCTTTTGTTTGCAGGCCTGGGAGCTGCTTGGTAGCTTGTGAGCTGCACTGGGTCTTGTTTCTGTCTGTGCTGAGACAACACGCAGTGTGGTGTTGGTCTGTCTCACGTCGCTATGGTGTCAGATGTCCTTGCCTGATGCTGATGATCTGTGAGAGCAGAAATTCTAACCATCTGTTTGGCAAAGATGAAGGAACATGATGAGCATATCAACCTGAGGGTGGGGACCACATTCTGTTTTAAAGGTTGAAGGGATTGAAAACTGGGACAACAGTTCTGAAGGATGCTTTTGTAAAAGGTCTCAGCAATTTAAATGTGCTGACCTTTTTTTAAATTTATTTTTTATTGATTATGCTGTTACAGTTGTTCTATTCCCCCCTTCATTCCCCTCCACCCTACCCCCCCGGCCACACCATTACCTCCCCTTTAGTTTATGACCATGTGTCTCAAGTTCTTTAGAGTCTATATTTCCCATACTATTCTTGCCCCCCCCATCAATTTTCTACTGTCTATGCCACCTATTTTTTGTACCTTCTCCCCCCTTCTCCTCCTCCCACTCCTCTGTTGCTAACCCTCCTTGAGATCTTCATTTCTATCTTTCCACTCCTGATCTAGCTGTCCTTTTAGTTTGTTTTTGTTTTAGGTGTGGTTGTTAATAACTGTGAGTTTGCTGTCCTTTCACTGTTCATGTTTTTTTAACTTCTTTTTCTTAGATAAGTCCCTTTAACATTTCATATGATAAGGGCTTGGTGATGATGAACTCCTTGAATTTGACCTTATCTGAGAGCACCTTATCTGTCCTTCCATTCTAAATGAAAGTTTTGCTGGATAGAGCAATCTTGGTTGTAGGTCTTTGGATTTCATGACTTGGAATACCTCTTTCCAGCCCCTTCTTGCCTATAAGGTCTCTTTTGAGAAATCTGCTGACAGTCTGATGGGCACTCCTTTGTAGGTGACTGTCCCCTTAGCTCTCGCTGCTTCTAGGATTCTCTCCTTCATTTTAATCTTGGCTAATGTAATGATGATGTGCCTTGGTGTGTTCCTTCTTGGGTCCAACTTCTTTGGGATTCTCTGAGCTTCCTGGATTTCCTGGAAGTCTATTTCCTTTGCCAGATTGTGGAAATTCTCCTTTATTATTTGTTCAAATAAGTTTTCAACTGGTGGCTGTTCCTTTCCCCCTTCTGGTACCCCTATAATTTGGATGTTGGAGCGTTTAAAGATGTCCTGGAGGTTCCTAAGCCTCTCCTCATTTTTTTGAATTCTTGTTTCTTCATGTTTTCCTGTTTGGCCATTATTTGCTTTCTTCTGGTCCACTCCATTGATTTGAGTCCCAGTTTCCTTTTCATCACTATTGGTTTCCTGTGCAATTCCATTCATTTCAATTAGTTTCGCCTTCATATGTTTGTCTAATTTGTGGCTATAATCAACCAGTTCTGTGAGGATCCTGATCACCAGTGTTTTAAACTGTGTGTCTGAGTTTTGCTATTTCTTCATCACTTAGATTTATAGGCTCTGGGGCTTTGAGATCTTCTTGAGCCATTTTTGGTCTGTTCTCACCCGTTAAGTATGAGTAGCGGAGCCTTGGACTCTCAGGTCGCTGGGTTGTGACGCAGTATGTGGGGGTGTGGTCAGAGCGGGGAAATGGCGACCTCCTCTGCTGTTTAACGCCGCTGGGTGAGGAGCAGAACCCTAGGTGGTTCACCAGGGTGGGGCCACTCAGATGGCTGGGCTATGATGCTGTATGTGGAGGCGGGGTCAGAGCGGGGAAATAGCGGCACCCTGTGCGTCACTAGCCGTGGGGCCTGCTCAGTCTTGTAGTCTCATCGCCCACTCCCTTGCTTGTCTATCTGTGCAGGAAAGCGCGACCACAGTCAACCGGCAGCCCTGCTCCCTCGCTGTTCCCCCATAGTCGCTCGATGAGTTGCTTACTAGGTCCAACCATGCGCCTGGCTTCCGCACGCCCGAGTCCGTCTGACCGCCAGAGTCCGTCTGACCGAGTTTTTCTGTGCGAGCCCGCTCCGACAGCTGCTGGTTTTGCCCCTCTTACCAGTCAGGCTGAAAAATTTGTTGTTATCAGACTTCTGGAAGTTCAATTTTCTGTGTTCTGGCTGTGTTTTCTGTTGCTAGTATTTAGTTGTCTTTAAACTTGGTTGTGAGAGAAGGCACAGCGTTTCCACCTATGCCTCCATCTTGGCGCAAGTCTTGCAAGTATTTTCAATCGATGCTTTTAGACTTTATTTCCTATGGCTGGGGCCCTGGGTTGTGTGGTTTGTCTCACTGCCCATTTTTTGCCTGGTTTATCTTTGTGTGAATGTGTGACCTTGGTCAGCCAGTCGCCTTACTTGTCTCACTGGGTTTGCTCGTTTCCTCCCCATGCCTGGGTCTGCCAGCTGCCTCCTTTTCTTGCCTGGACCCCTCTCCAATGGCCGCCGACTCCTCCCTTCTTATTGGTCTGGATGAATGGTTTGTTGTTGTAGGACTTCGGTACAATTTTCTGGCTGTTCTGGTTGTGTCTTTGTTTCTAAATCTTTGTTGTCCTTAAATTTGGTTGCATGAGGAGGTACAGTATTTCCACCTACACCTCCATCTTCGCCGGAAGTCCTCTTTTTATTTTTTTAATACTTGCCTGAGGACATTATTTTTTCATTGCTTACAGAGAGAGAGGCAGGGAGAGAGAAAAAACCTGATGTGAGAGAGAAACATTGGCTGATTTCCTTCCACAGGCAACTGGACCAAGGATGTTACGCACAACTGAGGTATGTGCCCTGGCTGGGAATGCAACATGCAACCTTTCACTTATGGGATGATGCCCTAACCAACAGAGTCACACCTGCCAGGGCTAAACCTTTACTTTCTTTGCTGAAAACTGCTGTTTGCATTTGATTGGGCTTGAATGTGCACAGGCGAATGAACCTGTTTAGTTTATTTTTTTAATTAATTAATTTATTTATTTATCTTTGGAGGGGAAGGAGAGAGGGAGAGAAACAACAATGTATAGTTGCCTCTAGTGCATCCCCTGCTGGGAACTGGACTGCAGGGAACTCGTTTGCAACCCAGGCATGTGCCCCAACTGGGAATTGAACCTCGATCCTCTGGTTCACAGGCCTGCACTCAATCCACTGAGCTACACCAGCCGGGTTGAACCTGTTTAGTTTAGTAATATCTGTCATTTATAGCTCTTAACATTTTATAATTTTTATAGTGAATATACATTCATCATAGAAATCACATATTATCTATCTACACATAATTGATTTAAAAAGCTTTGTTGACATGTATAAAAGGGAGGCAGATGTGGAGGAAAGTCAAGAGCTCAGCCCAGGGCTGAC
This sequence comes from Artibeus jamaicensis, assembly GCF_021234435.1. Lineage (NCBI taxonomy): Eukaryota > Metazoa > Chordata > Mammalia > Chiroptera > Phyllostomidae > Artibeus > Artibeus jamaicensis. The sequence goes on from NW_026521709.1 coordinate 27,453, forward strand.
AGTGCTGGGCTCCATGTCTGGGCTCTAGGCAATGAACTTGCACACCTTCCCCCACTGCTCACTCAGGGCGCTGCCCTCTGTGGAGGCCAAGCAGGGTCTTCCCCCTTCTTCTGGGGCGTGGTCACTCATATCTCATTAACTCTGTTGCTTTTAAGAAGCTGGTTTTTGTATTACATGTGGCATTTTTAGCTATTTTCTGAAGTGGGAGGATTTGTCCATAGAGTCCAGCCAAGTTTTTCAGGAATGAGATTTCTAAGGCAAATGGTTGGTCCTAGAGAAGAGGATCAGAGTTTGAATCTTAAATTGTGATGTGAGGATGGTCTGTCATGAGTTTGATAAGTGAAGAAATTTTATGTAACTTGGTCTTTGAAAACATAATTCATGCACATGTAAGAGAATTAAAAAGACACTCAGGAATACACAAAATAAATGAGTCACGTTGTCCCCCTGCTCCCTCAGTCACCTAAATCCTCTACCAGGAAACCATCGCAGTGAGTCACTTCTGATTTCTCTTCCCAGGAAAATCTACCTGTACTCTAATGTTGCTCTTATGGCTGTAAAAAGAGCTCAGGCCATGGGCTGGGACAAAATATTTGCAATTTAATTCTTTTGGAATATACATAAGAAGCCTCAGATTCAACAATAAGATAGCAATAACTCAATAAAAATGGATCAAACTTCCAACCAGACACCCCACCAAAGAATTTATGACTGCTTTGACCAGGTGGTTCAGTTGCTTAGAGGGTCATCATGAGAACCAGAATGTGGGTTTGATCCCTGATCAGGTTTTCTATGGGAGGCAACTGATCAATGACTCTCTCTCTCTCTCTCTAACACATGCTCTTTCTCTCAACTGAATTAACATAGCCTTGGGTGACAGTCTTTTTTTAAAGGCTTGCAGGAGATCAGTATGCTTTGTTATGGCTGCAGCAGCCTCATATCCATGTTTACTGGGTCTCTTGATGGTGTCATTTTCTCCTGTGTTCATTTATTGTACAAGTTATTTTGTACAGTAAGGTGCTGTGCAGACTTGCAGCCCAGAAGCAACAGGCTGAGCCCTGCAGTCTGGGTGAGCAGTAGGGAGACTGTCCAGGTGTGAGTGACTCTGTGCTGTTTGCACAACCACAACATCACACAACCACACATGTCTCAGGGTGGATCACCACCATTAGGTGGCACATGAATGAATGTAAGTGCATCAAATAAACAAGCTGGGCACCTTACACTTACACAAGGTTTTGGGTCAATTTTATTTTAATTTAAAAATAAAGTTTATTATGTACAACACTGGCATTCAGAGAAGGGTTACTAAATAGTGTAATTAAGAATACTATAACACTCATGTACACATATATTGTCAAGAGTCACTGCCAACAGTCCATGACCCCAGAAGCTCTAGGATCCCTGAGCACCCACAGTGAGGGGTGAAGAGCAGGAGAACAGGAAGCCAACTAGGGGAGGTCTGCACCCACCAGAGATGGGTGCCCTCTCACACAATGATGTAAAATGCAAAAATGGAATTGAGCACATAGGAGGTAACACAGGTGTCCACCAGCATCAGGATGGTGTGGGTGGCTCTGGTCACTGGAGGGCATTGGTGGCGGCTGCAGGGTGTGAATGTGCTGCAGCCTCTGGTGGTGTCTGTGCAGGTGAAGCACCAGGGAGATGCTGGGCAACACCATGGGGACAATGTGACATCAGGACATGACCACAAGATGCAGATGAGGAAATATTGATTTTAAACAAATATTCCAGAGTTACCAAAATTCCTTTCTGTTCAGGAAAATCGGGCCATCTTATAAAACCATTCTGCAAATAACAGAGGCAGTAGAACTGTGAATTGTTGTAACCTCAGCTTGAAAATAAGCAGTTCTTGATCTTTTTCTAACTTTCTACTCACTGGTGCAGGGTATTACAAACCCTACCTCCTCAGTGAGTTCTCAAAACCCTGTTTCCTCATTTGGAAGATGGGAGGGTGATAGGACTGTGGGTAGAATCCTTGAGGTAAGCTGTTAGATTCCAGGCTCTGGACCAGACAGCTCCTACTTTGTGTCCACATAATTTGCATAGTTCAATCTGGAGAATTTTGCTTACCAGGCTGTGCCTCTGTTTGTTTAAAAAATTAATTAGACATTGATACAGAACATAGGTCAAAGGCTGTTGCAAAAACAATGTGCTTTTCATGTGCTTTGCCAATCACAAGGACTGGAATGAAGTTAGTTCTATTATAGTGTTTATGGAAATAGTAGGTACAGTAGTAGAGACTATGGTTAGGGTAGATATTATTTCTTTGTTTGATGATCTATGGTGATGATGGTGAGAACATGATATTATGAAACTGTAGAATGGGAAGAAGAGACCAGGCATGTCCCACCAGTCAAACTGCTTCTGAGACTTGACAGAGATGATCTCACTAGCAAATTTTCTGTCTCCCCTTGCAGCCTTACATGCACAAAGCAACTCTTACATGCAACACAGAACACACAAAGAAAAATGACACAAAAATCTTCAGAGGGCACAAGACAATTGCATTCCAGGGCATGATTTCGAACAGAAAAAAAAATGGTGTTTATACCATCACAGCATTATACCATGGATTATTCTCAGGGAATATCTGTCTACATGTGCACTTGTGTCAATGGGCATTATTTTATGTCTGAATTTTGGAGTTACACACTCAAACTTTGCCCACGAGTTTTCCAATTGTATTCACATCCAAGCCTGAAAATCTGTAGGTGTGAGACAGTAAGATGACCCTCTGGTATAGGGCTGAGCAGCTCTGTCAGTGGCTCTAGTCCTCCAAGGCTTGGCTCAGACTCCAAGGGCACTCATGTTTTTTCTCACATTGTCAGGGACTCTGGCACCCAGAGCCACAGTGGACCTCACCATTAGCATGACTCTTCCCAGCACAGGCCCACTGCCCCCCAGCCTGGAAGAGCAGGCTGAAACTGCTTAGATACAGGTGGGTCAGCACCTGTCCTGCCCAATGGTGTCCCCCAAACTTATTTCTATTTCCTCTCCTGAAACCACCCTTTCTGTTCTTGAGATGGGACATAAGGAAGACCTCACCTGGCTGGTCTTTCTCCTGAGCTCTGCACAGGGACATGCCAGGCAGGATTAGTGGGGTACCTGAGGCTATAGTTGCAGGGATGGGGTTCCTGGACCTGATTCCCCCCCTCCACAGAGATGCCATTGACACATCTGTGGTATCAGTGACACTGTCTGCATAGAGCATCTGGGTGTCTCCAAGGAGGAGCAAGTTTTGTCCCCATTGCAAATCACTGCCAGCCACCACTGGTGATCACTGGTAATTTTGGCAATTAACAAGATGACCCTAATGAGCAGCTGAACCATGGGGAGGAAGAGTTTCCTTTGCTCTCTGTGGATGAAACTAAGTTCAGAGTCAAAGTTGTACTCTGTGGTTGGAACTGAGAGTCAAGGCCGGGCCCAAACTTCCTTTTACTCTATGTATTACACAATTATACAGAAATGGGCATTTCTCTCAACGCTCTCATGTTTCAAAACTCTGGTTGACACCCAAGATTGGCCCATAATGTGAGCATCCGCATTTGATCTGGAATCTGGTCTCTCCCTTGACCTAAATGCCACGCGGCTCACTACAATGGCCCTGGGTCTTTTAAACCTCAAGAATTTCCATTTGAAGCTACTATAACCCACTTCAGAATCCCTAGGTGTTCCTACTGTCTCCACAGGAGACCATGACAAAGTCACCCATAGAAAACTCCACAGACAATGAGCCAGATGTCCTTCCTTTTTCCGTGAATTTGCCCTGGAGGTATATTCTTGATATAGACAGAATTCAAGGGAATTCAGGGGAAAGAAATGCACAGAACAGACAGATACCATCAAAACTCTAACACTGAGAAAACAGTGAAAGAACAGTTAGAAAATTGGGTAAAAGAATAAAGAGAAAATTCACAAAAATAAATGAAGAGATGACCCCGAATCACAGCGATGTTAAGTATGGCAAGTCTTTCCATCTGTTATTTATCAAGATTGGTTGAAATAGTCTCTCTCTCTCTCTTTTTTTTTTTTTTTTAAATATTTTATCTTTAGAGGGGAAGGGAAGGAGAGAGGGAGAGACACATCAATGTATGGTTGCCTTTCATGTGTCCCCTGCTGGGAAGTGGCCTGCAGGGAACCGGTCTGCAACCCAGGTATGTGCCCTGACTGGGAATCGAACCGCGATTGTCTGGTTCGCAGGCCCGTGTCTTTCTCTCTCTCTTTTAAATTTTCACCGTATTTTTAGAATAAGCTTTCCAGTTTCACCAATGGCAACGATAATATCAACAGGATGGGATGATTATTATTACCATTTGTCGACTGTTTAGATCAGTGAGGGGCATGAGTACAAGCAGAGACTATAGGGGAGATCTCTGTATCTTCCTCTCAATTTTCACTATCAACCTAAAAGTGCTTTAAAAATAAACTTTATTGCCCTGGCTGGTGTGGCTCAGTGGGTTGAGTTCTGGCCTATAAACAAAAGGGTTACCAGTTTGAATCTGGGTTGGGGCACATGCCTGAGTTGTGGGCCAGGTCCCCAGTAGGAGGTGCACAAGAGGCAGCCACACATTGATGTTTCTTTGCGTCTTTCTCTCCCTCCTTTCACCCATGTCTAAAAATACATAAAATCTTTAAAAAAAACAAATTTTATTAAAAACTTTTTAATTGCAATAAAAAAATAAATTCAGATAGGGTCAATAAGGTACAAATATTATTTGTAGAGGCAAAGGAGAAAGAGATGATGTTTAAGTATGACGGTGAGGTATTTATGTGAGATTGAAAAAGAAAACATTAGAGCTAGGTAGATATGTTTGAAAAATAATACTGAATTTTTAAAAATTATTTATTGATTGAATGAGAGAGAGAAAGAAATTGATTTGTTGTTACACTTATTTCTGCATTCATTGGTTGATTCTTGTATGTGCCCTGACTGGGGATTGAACCCACAACCTTGGCGCCTCAGGACAGCACTCTAACCAACTGAGCTACCAGGCCAGGGCAATAACACTGGATTTTTAAAATGCTATTACAGTGTCATACCTGAAAGGATGAGTGGAGATTTGGAAATGCAATGTTTATTAGATGAGAAACTGATCAAATCTAAATATTGGAGGGTTAAATCAGCCTCACATCAGAATGAAAGGCCTCTTTACACCTCCCCTTCAATTTAAACGTTGAACATGTGTAATTGAGCAAAGCTTCCTCTTCTCAGCACACAAACATGCCTGAGAGGTCCGCACATCAGAATATGTGGAGGTGGGATGAGGGAAAGCCAGGGACAGTGCCCACAGATGCGGGTGGTGGCTGGTGCCAACCTGGCTAATGCATTAGGTGTGGAAGAGTCAGGGTGCGGCCCCTCACTGTGTTGCAGGCAGGGCCAGAGGGGCAGGAGTACGTCATTGCCCGAGACCCCGGCTCCCTCCCCTCCCCACCATCGCTTTAGAACTTGGAGCAACAGTAGAAATGTGTCTAGCAGGGGTGTCCAACCTTTTGGCATCTCTGGGCCACAGTGCAAAAAGAAGCGTTGTCTTGGGACACACATTAAATACACTGCGACACATAATCATAAAAAAAAATCTCATAATGTTTTAAGTAGATTTACATTTTTGTAAATTTGGGGGGGCATATTTTTAGCCATCCTGAGCCTCAAGCAGCCCACGGGTCATAGGTTGGACACCCCTGGGCACCCCTAGATGGCACGGCAGTCCAGGAATGAAGGAGCAATACTGCAAGCTTGCAAATGTGGCTCCTCCCCCTCAGTCACCCCCCTCACCATGGCGATGGTATACTGAGACTGAGGTGACCCAGACATACCCACCGGCCTGGTCACCCAGACATCAAGCTGCATGATCACAAAGACAGCCTCCCCCACCACAGCCCAAGGAGCAAGCAGAGCAGGTAAGAAAAAGCAAAAATTCGCCTGCCAAGAGACCAGTGGATAAAAATGCTATGGTACACGTACATGGTGCAATACTACACAGCTGTAGAAGAGAAGGCACTCTTACCTTTTGTGACAGCGGGGATGGACCTGGAGAGTATTGTGCTGAGTGAAATAAGCCAGTCAGAGAGAGACAAATACCATATAATCTCATTTGTGTGGAATCTAATGAACAAAATACACTGACAGACAAAATAGAAACAGACTCATAGGCACAGAGAACAGACTGACAGCTGTCAGAGGGGAGGAGGTTGGGGACTGGGTGGAAAAGGTGAAGGGATTAAGCAAAGGAAAAACAAATCAGATGCAGACAACAGCGTGGTGATGACCAGAGGAAAAGGGGTGGTGGGGACAGGTAGATGAGAGTAAAGCAGGTATAAAACTGATGGGAAGAGACTTGACTTGGGTTGGTGAAGGCACAATGCAATATACAAATGATGTATTATAGAGTTGCCCCCCTGAAAACTGTATTAATTTTGTTAAGCAATGTCACGCCCCAAAATTCAATATGTTTTTTTAAAAAAGATATGTACCCTTATGCTCATTACCAAATTATTTACAATAGCCAAGATGTGGAAGCAATGTAAGGGTCCATCAGTGGAAGAATAAAGATGATGTGTTATGTACGTGAGTACAGGGTGGGGCAAAAGTAGGCTTACAGTTGTGAGTACATGAAACAGAATTTACTCTTATAATGGTTAATTATCATATTTTCTATATGAACAAGTGTAAACCTACTTTTGCCCCACTCTGTATGTATATGTATATGTATATGTATTTGTGTGTGCGTGTGTGTGTAATATTTGGACATAGAAAAGAAAGTGTTGTCTTTAACAGCACAGGTGGACCTTGAGAATATCATGTTAAGTCCAATAAGTCAGATGGAAAAGAAGAAAAAACCAGATTATTCACTCATGTGTGAGATATAAAATAAAAAAAAAGAACAAAACAAACTCATAGGTACAGAGAATGAAGGAGAAAAGGAGTTGGGGAGGGAAAACTTGGTACAGGGGTTCCAATATATGGTAACAGAAGGGAATTAGGCTTTGGGTGCTGAGTACACTGTAGAATATACAGATATCAAATTATAATGTTGTACACCTGAAATGTATTTAATGTTATTAACCAATGTTGCCTCAATACATTTAATTTCTAAAAATTTTACTTGCCCTGGCTGGGTGGCTCAGGTGGTAGGAGCATTGTCCCAGACACAAAAGGTTGCATGATCAATCCCCAGTCAGGGCACATGTCTAGGTTATGGGTTTGATCCTTGATGTGCATATGGGAGGCAACCAATTGATCTCTCTCTCTCTCTCTCTCCCTCTCTCTCTCTTTCTTTCTGTCTCAAATCAGTAAACATCCTTGGGTGAAGATGTTTTAAAAATCTAACTTTAGATAGTCAAACCAAAAATGGAACGTTTGGGTGGATGTTAGATGTAGTGATAACAATAAACCCTAAAATCTACAGACACATGCCAGCGTCACTTGTAAATCAGAAGTGTGACAGGACAGTGGCTACCTCAGGCCCAGGCTCCTGCACCCCAAGACATCGATGGAGACAGCAAAGGTGTGCTTTCCAAAGTGTGTATCCCTTTAATGTGTTTGTTCTAAATATCACAAGGTAGGATGGGAGTCTGGGGCAATGGGGGAATGAACATCTCGGGCACAGGCAGTGTGTACACAATGACCCGCACACCCCGGTTATCTTGTTTGCTAGAATGCTGTGGGGGAGCTGCTGTGAATTCACAGCCCCTGCTGTTATGACAGATGGTTTCCGGGACTGGATGTGACCAAGAAGGGCCTGTGGGGAGCCTCCTGCAGGGGGGTCCCCTGTCAGATGAGCACACCTCGCATCCTGTTCTCCTCGGTCTCCCAAGGTTGAGGTAAAATTCTCAGTTGGGGGTTTTTCTCCTCCACGGCTTCCAGCAGAACCTGAGTTTCCTCCTCAAACATGAATCTGTCCAGCCTGGGAAGACAGAAATATTTGGATGCTCCACATCCCTATGCCATTCTCCCCTGGAAATGACGGGGAGGATGGCGTAGATGGGGAGGGAAAGCCCAGATCTTCTCCCTGTAGAGCAGGAATGTGATGGTCAGAGTGGTGAACCATCTCGTTCATCCAGGGAGCTGGTCTCTGGAAGAGTTTCAAATATTCACTCTCAAGCGTCCACTCTCCACGCTCTACGTGCAAATGTAATGTTTGGAACAATCCTAACCACAACTCTTGCTTCAGGAATGGACATCTGTTCAAGACTCAGCTCGTCTGTTTCTAGAACTCCTCCCAAGTCTGAGCTGGGATTATATCTTTCTGGGCAATGTAAGTAGAAGACAGTATTTCTACAATAGTAAGGAAGTGGTTCTTGCCAGGGACAATTGTGCCTCTTAGGGGACATTTGATGATGTCTGGAGACATTGTTTTTAATTTCAGAGAATGAGTGGGATAGCCAGTCTTTTAAAAATTCATTAATTTTTGTTGACATGGAATTGACATATAACATATAAAAATTTGAGGTACGAAATGCATGCTAGTTCGCTCCATCTGTAAAATGCAGTATGATGGCCTTTGTCACATCACATAATTGTAATTTCTTTCTCGTGGTGAGAACAATTAAGATCGAGTCTCTTAGCTGCTTTGAATATTCCATGTTTGATCATTAGGGCTGGGGGTGGGGGTGGCTACAGGCACGTAATGTGCAGATGGAGACCAGGTATGGTGCTCAACACACTGCACTGCAGTGAGGAACTCTGCAGCCCAAATGTCAATCATGCTGAGGCTGAACACACCCGCCCCGGTACCCACACATCATCCCGAGATCACTCACCACCAAGGGAAATGTCCACTCACCCGAGAAGCTCCAAGGCACACTCTGGATGGTTCAAGGCTTCACAGAGTATCACCACCCCCTCGTGGCCCAGGTTATTTCCGTCCAGGTTCAGGCTCTTCAGTGATTTCCTGAAAGTGAGCACTGAAGCCAGGTCCTCACAACAGGCCATGGTGAGCTCGCACAAGTCCAGCCTGTAACAGGGACATGCCCAAAGAGACTGCCATGGTTTTGGGTGGCCTGGAAGGCACACCATCGTGAGATGCCAATTCCATGCCTCTGAGCAGACTTGACGGTCTAAATCAGTGGTTCTCTGCTAGGGTCATTACGTCCCCTGGGGGACATGTGGCAATGTCTGGAGATACCCGACACAGCTGGGGATGCTACTGGCATCTTGTGGGTAGAATGAGGCCAGGGATACAGCTACACACCCTACAATGCACAGGATAGTCTCCACCTCCCTAGCACAGCAAAGGGCTATGCTGTCCCAAAGTCAAGAGTGCCAAGCTTGAAAAACCCCAGGTTCATAGGACAGCATTTTACTTAGATGATTCTAGACACACTTGTTTTGGACCCTGCTTCCCCTCTGTCCCATTAATCCTCCAGCTGGTCCCGGTCTGGAAATAGGGAAGCCTTCCCATAAAGACCATCAGGAAACACTCACCCAAGATTCTCCAGTTTACAGTTAGGGTGTTTCAAAGCTGTGCATAACTCTTTGACACCAGCATCTTCTATTTTATTGTCTCTCAGTTTCAGTGTTTTCAGCTTAGCATTGCTAACAATAAGAGTAGAGAGGTCCTTACAGCAAAAAGGGGTGAGGTAACAATTTGTCAACCTGGGGGAAAATACGCACACACACACACACACACAAATACAGTCATGAGATCCAATCTTTAATGCCTCAGCTTATTTTTCAGTTATTGATATGAAGGATGAAATGCTCAAGTCCTTCTGAGATGGTGGTGATGATAATGGTGATGATGGTCATAGTGACGACAATGATGACGATGATGGTGAAGATGATAGTAATAATGGTGATGGTGGTGATGATGGTAAAGATGATTGTGATGACAGAGGTGATGATGGTGAAGATGATGATGGTGATGTTGGTGATGGTGATGATGACTGTACTAATGGTGAAGATCCAACAACTTCTCAAGTCCTTTTCAGCCCAACACTTAAGGCTCCCTATAATTCTCCTGCTCTGGTGGTCTGTCTATCCTATTGTTCTTGACAGTTGGAATGCTCTTGACTCAAATACCAGGAAGGCTACTGCCCACATAGCCTTCATTTCTCTACACAATTGTCACATTTTGGTGAGGACTTCCCTGAATATTTTATATAATATCATGTCCCCAATCTCTCTGCTGCATTTAAGTTCATGGTTCCCCACAGAATGTATCACCCACTATCTGCTATGTATCTGTATACACATGCACACATATAATATAGACACACACACGTCTCACATATATGTGGGTATATGCATGTATAGGGGCACACATGTATATAAGCACACATTTATACAGACATATACACATGTGTGTCTCTCTGTGTGTGCGCTGTGTGTATGCATATCTGTGATTCTTAGGCAGAGATGATATTTGTCCATCCCCCTCCTAGGGGACATTGGCAATGCCTGGAGACATTTTTGGTTGCCACACTAGGAGACAGGATGAGCTACCAACACCTAGTGGGTAGAAGCCAGGGATGCTGTTAAACATCCTACCAGGTGCAGGACATCACCTCCCAACAGGGATTGATCTGGGCTGAACATACATTCATAGCCTCACACTCACATGTGTGTGCATGCAGCTGTGTGTGCATATGAAACTCCATGAAATCAACTTCTATGGAAACAGGGATGTTAGAGAGTTTCATTTGCCACTTTCCTCATTGGCTCAGGAGAGGCTCCAGCACATACAGGAGAAATGGATGACCCTCGTGTCGCACTTGGGGTGAGGTGAGGCACCCTCGCAAGTCCACCCAGCCAGTCAAGGGCACGGAGGGCTCCATTTCTGGTCTTCCTGAGACCAGAGACCTGACTGCAGAGCAGCAAGGCCCCAAAGTCCTGATCCATCCTTTAATTAAGACACATGTGTGTCAGTGCAGCACTGGCCACTCCTAGGTGTAACAGGTGGGGAGTTATGCAGCCTCGCTTGTTCTCAGTAGACCCCGTGCTTTCCCCCTCCTTGTTTCTTTGCAGGGTACCAGTATCAAGAAAAAAAGAAAGAAAAGAAGGAAGGAAGGAAGGAAGGAAGGAAGGAAGGAAGGAAGGAAGGAAGGAAGGAAGGAAGGAAGGAAAAAAGAAAGAAAGGGAGAAAGGAAGGGAGGGAGGGAGAGAGAAAGAAAGAAAGAAAGAAAGAAAGAAAGAAAGAAAGAAAGAAAGAAAGAAAGAAAGAAAGAAAGAAAGAAAGAAAGAAAGAAAGAAAGAAAAGAAAAGAAAAGAAAAGAAAAGAAAGAAAAGAAAAGAAAAGAAAAGAAAAGAAAAGAAAAGAAAAGAAAAGAAAAGAAAAAAGAAAAGGAAGGAAGGAAAGGGAAGGGGAGGGAAAGAAGGAAGGAAGGAAGAGAAAGACCTGAGTAAATCATAGCCACACCTACCACAACTCCTGTAAGCTCCAGCCTGGGTACCGCAGTGAGTTACAGAAATATGCCACTCCCTCGTCTTTCAGGGCATTGGACCCCAGGTCAAGAACGGACAGGGATTTGCTGCAGTAAAGGGCTTGAGAGATGTAGGCACAGGTGGCAGAGGTGAGGCAACAGAACTTCAATCTGCAGAGAGACACACACACTCAATTTGTCAGCCTGCTTGCGCTCTATGTGGTAATATTTCCCTGAAGCCACGTGCGAAAACTTCATTGTTCCTCGTACTCGGTGGTCATTTGAGAAAGATGAGAGGATTAAGAAGTGTAGCAGCTGCAAAAATACAGAGGCAAGAATATGAAAATGGCATCCCAAACTGGGGAATCTCAGATTCCAGCTCCAGGGCAGATCATACCCCCAGCTGGGAGGACCTCAAACAAAGTCGCCCCTCGTTTGTAATGTAGTGTGTTGACTTACTTAGTAGAATGTGCTGGATCACCCACTATTTAACATGATTTTTCTTTCAAAAATATTATCTAAAACTTAATACTGTGATTATGGGTTCCTGTTTATACACCATTCAAAACGTGGAATATAACAGGATGCGTAAGATAGAAGTCACTGCCTGGTAGCTCAGAACTCAATAGGACAACATGGGTGCAGTTGGTTTAATTGATATACTGTTTAACATTAAAAAAAAATTAGCAGTTGCCCTGGCTGGGTGGCTCAGTTGATTGGAGTGGTGTCCTGATATGCCCAAGGTTGTGGGTTTGATCCCAGGTCAGGGCACATGCAAGAAGCAACCAGTGAATGCCTACATAAGTGGAATGACAAAAATTGATGTCTGTTTTTCTAAAATCAATCAATAAAAAAGTCCTTAAAAATAATAAACAGTTTGGCTTTAATGTTTACCATTCCTGACATTTAACTTACTGTTGAGTTTCTTTTACGGCCTAAAAAGTCATCTCAGTAATACTATTCTGACCCACCTCTATTTTGAATGCGACTCTGTGTGTGGTGTGCAATGTATGTGTCTTTACACCCATGCACACCTGAGCACACACACAGATAGAAATTTTGCTTCCGAATGACTCATCGGCTTCCACAGACAGGGCTGTTCTGCCCCTGCCCCCCACTTCAAGGCACCACAGCATTTTGCGGGATTTAACACTGATTTCCTGGTGCCGCCTCACGGGTAAATCAGCCATGCACCCTACTGTACCTGGAAGAAGTCAAGTGAATCCCGTTTTCAGACTGATTGACACTCTCCCCTCCCCAGGACCCAGGACACCTACAGACATAGCATCCTCCGCAGTGACCAGGAGGATTTACTGGGTTGCAAATTCAACGCCAGGCCCCCTGAGAGCCACGCCTCTGTTAAATTCAGCCTCATGGCGCCTCTGGGGTGCCAGCAGCTCAGGTGGGCCCACAGCCCCATTTCTCAATCCCTCTACCAGCCTTCTGCGGCTTTGCCAACTGAGGGGTTCAAGAGCACACTGCCCCAGATGGACTCACAGCAGCTTCTCCAGGGAGCAGGCTGGTTGCCTCAGGGCATTGCACAGGTTCAGGGCACCCTCGTGCATCAAGGGGTTCTCTATCAAGGAGAGCAGCTTCAGCTTCTGGTTGCGCTGTAGGACAGAGGCAATATCTGTGCAGCTCTCCTCGGTGATGTCGCACTTCCCTAACCTGCGTGGGAGACACGTGTCAGGGATGGGAGCAGGGGCCGGTAGGGCCTACTGGCAAACAGACATACACTCACAGTGTGGAGGACAGACTAGTGGTCACCAGATGGGAGGGGATTGGGGGCTGGATGGAAAAAAGGGGAAGGGATTAGCCAGAGAACATACATGCGTGACCTGTAGACACAGATAACAGCATGGTGATGGCCAGAGGGGCCCGGGGTTGAGTGGAGGTGGCTAAAGTGGGGAAAATGGGGACATCTGTGATAATGTCAACAATAAAAATAAAGTTAAAAAAAAACCTCTTGAAACTGAAAAAAAAAAGTACATATTGATATTTCCAAAACATTCACAGGGATGTAAAGTCCAGCACAGGGAATATAGTCAATAACGTTGTAATAACTACATAAGGTGTTAGATGGGCACTAGAATTATCAGGGGGATCATTTCATAAGTTACATAAATGTCTAATCACTATGCTGCACACCTGAAACTAATGTAATATTATTGTACACCAAGTGCAATTGAAAAAATAATTTTTTCATCAGCCATGGCCTTGGCCAGTGTGGCTCCATTGGTTGGAGCATTGTCTTGTGAATGGAAAGGTCGTGTGGATTAGACTGATCAGGGCAGGTGCCTGGGTTGTGGGTTCCATCCTTGGTTGGATGCATATGTAAGGCAACCTATTGATGTTTCTCTCTGGCAAAGATGGTTCTCTCCTTCCCCCTCTCTCTCTCCCTTCTTCCCTCCCTCCCTCCATGCCCCTGTCTCTAAAAATCAATGAGCACATTCTTGGGTGAGTATTAAAAGAAAAAAAATGGTCATGGACCACACCCTGGCTTCTGGTCTCACACCTGCCAATTCCAGACTCTTTAAGCAAATTGGACCCTCCCTCCCTCTCTCCTCTCCTTCCCCCCCCTTCCCCTCTAAAGATAAATAAATAATAAAATATTAAAAAAAAGAGCAAATTGGCCTGGGGTGGTGTGGCTCAGTGGATTGAGTGCCAGCCTGCAAACCAAAGAGTCTCCAGTTCCATTCCCAGACAGGGCACATGCCTGGATTGCAGGTCAGGAGCCCAGTAGGGGGTGTGCAAGAGGCAACCACACATTGATGTTTCTCTCCCTCTCCCTCCTTTCCCCTCTCTCTAAAACTAAATAAATAAAATCTTTAAAAAGAGAGAGAACAAATGTAATCCCACGACTCTCCTTATTAACCTTTGACTGCTTCCCACTGAAGTTAAGACAGTCTGAGCCAGTGGTGCTCAGCAGGGGTGACTGTTGACTTCCAGGGAACATTTCTGGGTGTCTGGAGATGGTTGTGGTTGTTGCTTCTGGGGCAAGGGACATTATTGCCATGTAGTGGGTGGAGGTCAGGGACACTGCTGGACATCCACTGTTGTGGGTAGCCCCCACAACAGAGGATTACCTGGGACTCAGTCTGATTACCTGATTATTTGTCAGTAGTTCTGAGGTTGAGTAACCCCTAGTTTGAGCTGTAATGCATCTTCGCAAAAGCATCTCATGGTGACAGCAGGTACTTCACCACCTGCTTTGTTGTGGAGACTGACCTAAGCATTGTAGGAAGTTAAACAGCATCTCTGGCCTCCCGCCACTAGATGACAGTAGCACCCTCCCATGCAGTTGTGACCAGCAACAATGTCTCCTGCCCTAGCTGGGTGGTTCAGCTGCTTGGAGCCATTGTCTGGTACACCAAAGGGTAACAAGTTTGATCCCCAGTCAGGGCACATACCTCGGTTGTGGGTTTGATCCCCGGTTGGGGCATGTATGGGAGGCAACCGATCAATATTTCTCTCCAACACTGATGTTTCTCTTTCTTTCTCCCTTCCTCTCTCGCTAAAATCAATAAATATATCCTTGGGTGAGGATTAAAAAAAAGTGTTCCCAGAAACTGACATTTTCACAGGGACAAAACTGCCCTCTGTTGAGAACTACTGGGCTAGAGAAACTGGATACTGAGGACCTCTCATTCCCATTACCAAACAGAAGTGAAGACAACGGTTGGTCTACCCCAAAGAGGCAAAGTTTCTGGCTAAAATACCTGTACAACTCACCCCTAGTTTCCTATATCCTATGCCCAATACTTAGGTTAACAGGTAATACATAAAACCCTATGCATATTAGTGCCAACAATGTAAAAATAAACATGTTAAACCCTATGTAAATGGCATAACATAAAACAGGGCAAAATACTCAAGAATTCTGTAAGTCACCATTGAGTAAAGAATGCTAGAGTTAAAAAAATTGTTATAATATGGAAACACCTCAAGTGATGACTAGGACCTACAGTAAAGCCTAAATGTTCAAACAACTCTCCTGCACGGAACGTACCTGTAAAGAGACGGTTCTATGTGGCATGGGCCCAGCTCCCAGTGGAAAGCAAGGTCCGATGCACAGGATCCACGCCCATGGATAGGTGCTCCCATGGGGAATCAGGCCTGCAATGTACCTAGACCGCTTTGAGACTTGCTTTTGCTAAAACTCCCTCACCCTGAATTGAGGCAGAAAGTGCCTACTATAACTTCCTAAAGTCTGTGCTAACCCTCCCAAGTATGAGTGTAACAGGTTCAACCACTTTTCCCTTTGCATTTGCAAATATCCTCCTTCTCTGATGTGATTAGAGGCATCATCTCCTTTGTTTTTGGTAAAAGGTAACCACCTAAAGCGAACCTGTGCATAGTAAATGAAGACCATCATGTAATGTGCCCAAGGCCTACCTAGGCAAGCGCCAAGGCTTTTGTTCCCCTTGAGAGAAAAGCCACAGTCTCTCTTTTCCTCCACAGGACTCGGTAGTCTGTGTGAATTTCTCATGCCTCATCCACAGTGTGGCGGACACCGGCTCTGTAGCAGGCCCCATGAATTGGGGTCCGCATCATCTGCCTTCTTCTCCTGTTGAAGCTTGACAGCACAATTAACTGACTTTGTGTGAATCCACTGTATTTGCTATTGTTACTGCAAAGAAGGGGTGCTGAACTGGGAGAGAACATGCTTTCTTGGTGGGTTTAATTAGCTGGTTTTGTTTACTGCTACCTCTACTACACTTCTTTGTTCTTTCTGCTGAAAAAAAAAATGGGTTGAGCCTGTCTAGAAGTCACCCAACCAGGGCAGATTTATCCCAGCTCATTTTTATATAATTTTCTTAGTCTTCACCTGAGGATATGTTTACTGATTTTAGAGAGGGAGAGAAACATCAGTATGAGAGAAAAAGATCAATCATTTGCCTCTTGTACAGAGCCTGAACAGGGATCAAACCTGCAACCTAAGTATGTGCCCTGACTGGGGATTGAATCCACAAACTTTTAGTATGGGATAACACCCCAGCCAACTGAGGAACCCAGCCAGGCCCAGATCATTTTTAAATGGAAGAAATGGTTTTAGGCAAATCAGTCACTTTCCCTCTGGACTCAATATTGCCATCAGCCAAATTAGATGATCATGCTTTGTGGCCATTATATTCTTTCTCATTTTACATTTCTACCAATAGCTTCAGGGAAAAATGTTTGGGGTTCTGGCTTTGGCATGGTTTGTTGAAGACAGGAGCAAGAAGAGTCACGTAAGTTGTCCATAAGCCATTAAGTCACGCAAGTAAAATGGAAGACAAGGGTGAGACAACCCTTCTGAGAGGATGGCTTGCTCGCTAGAGTCTCCCTCCCCTTGCCAGGACGTCTTCAGACACCAAGATGGGAGTGAAGAAGCATGTGAGAAGCAAAGGCCAATGCAGAAAAGGAAGTGGGCACATTTGAACTGCCAAGACCACATGGAAAGAAATATGTCCTTCACCACAGAAAACACAGACTCACATCAGCTGTTCTATGTTGCAGAAGGGGTGTGCCAGTATCTCACACAGCTTCTTGACTTGTTCACGGGACAAGTTGGTGCCATGCAGACTCAGATATGTCAGGTGAGCATTGTGCAGAATGACCCTAAAGAAGTCGACACCATTTCCAAGGTCAAAAGCATAATTATACCTACAAAAGATAAGGTATTAGAACCAATGGCATGAAGTCTCAGCACCAAGCAAGATACCGCTTACCCAATTCTTCCCACTGTATGCTTCATGGCCCTGCCCTGAGAAATCTGGTTACTCTCTCCTATAAACTTTTTCTCTTGGGATCTTCAGATGGCAGACAAGCATCGAGGCTCGGCTGCTTAGATGTTTCCTGTTTCCTCCCAGTCCCTCCTCACCCACATGTCACCACCCACAGTAGGAGGGAGGGGACCGCTCCACAGTGAGTCCTCAGCACCAGGAGGACAGAGACACTGCGTCTGTGCCTCTGTGTACATTCCTAGGCTTAGAACGGCACCTCGCTCCCAGGACAAGTGCCCACTGCTGAACTGACACTCCAGGCAAGACTGCGTTCCCAAGGAATGGGTCCATCTTGCTTTAAAAACTAAGATTTTTTTTTACAAGGAGATAATTTTTAAAAATAAATTTAAATTATGCAATAAAAAAAGAGATAATATGTGTAAATTATTGCTTTTTCCCCCCTGGATACTTCTGCAGGGTTTGGCAAATTAATTTCTTCATGAAAGCCATGGATGGTGTCATGATGGTTAAGAAATCAACATTTATTGTAGTGCTTGGAACATGGTCAGTGCGGATTGGAATTGATTGTTTTGAACGTTATGTTATGTTATGTTACATTTCTACATATCTACATATAATTTTTGTATGTTTGTACATCTCTATATTTTTAATATTTTTACGCATCCAACTCACGTCAACTTTTGAAGTTTGCAAGTGGAATGAATGAGTGATTTCCAGAGGACCTCATGGGAGGCATCGTCGAAAACACAGCCGTCCATGTCCAGCACCTGAAAGTCCTTGCTGGTGCTGAACGCTGAGCAGAAGTCCTTCCAGCAGAAGATTTTCTGGGTGGTACTGTGAGGGGACAAACCCTGTGAGGCTCCAGTGGCTGCATTCAACTCAAGACATTCTCAGAGTGCTGTTCCCACAGCCCCTCCAAGCTGACAGACACCCAGACCTGAACAGGAAGTGGTGCAGCCAGGTACACTGAGTCAGCATGGCATGATGGTTGAGAAAGGGACTCCCAAAGCCACAGCAATGGGATCAAACCTCATTTCAACCACTTGTTAGCCATGTGACCTGAGCCAGCTTAGTACATCTTATTCTGCCTTCATGACAATATTTGATGATTATGAACAAAGGCTGGTATTGGGCAGTCCATCAGTGAACAGAAATTGTATCCCAAAACATGAACATACAGGTATAAGATAAATAAGCCCTGGGGATGTCATGTACAGCGTGATGATTGTAGTTAATAATACTGTGGACTCAGCTGGGTAACTCAGTGGGTTAGAGCATCATCCTGATATGTCAAAGTTGCAGGTCCCGTCTCATGCCAGGGCACATAAAAGAGGTTGCCTTGGCTGGTGTAGCTCAGTGGATGGAGTGCAGGCCTGCCAACTAAGGAATTGTGGTTCGATTCCCAGTCAGGCCACATGACTGGGTTGCAGGGCAGTTCCCAGTGGGAGACACACAAGAGGCAACCATACATTGATATTTCTCTCCCTTTCTCCTTCCCTTCCCCTCTAAAGATAAATAAAATCTCAAAAAACAAGTCAACCAATCAGTGCAGAAATAAGTGGAACAACAAAGTTGATCTCTCTCACACAAATCAATAAATAAAATTTAAAATAATAATAATAGTATTGTATATTTAAAGTTGCTAAGAGAGTAAATCTTAAATGTCCTCATCACAATATTTAAAAAAACCCAAAACCAACAAACAAAACTGTAACTACTGTACTTTGCTGTATATAATACACACCCATGTTTTTGTGTGCAATTATTATACTCATCATTACACCCATGGTATATAATCATTATACCCAAGCGTAATGCGCTTCCTTATTTTTCCCTCAAAAATTTGGGCAAAAAAGTGCGCATTGCATATGACAAAACACAGTCCATGTGGTGATGGCTGTAAGCTACATTTGTGATCACTTTGCAACACACAGAAATAGTGAATCATTATGTTGCAGACGTGAAGCCAACATAATGTTATATGTCTATTATACCTCAATTAAAATTAAAAAAAAATTTTTTTGCCCTGGCTGGTGTGGCTCAGTGGACTGAGCGCGAGCCTGTGAAGCAAAGGGTCACCTGTTAGATTCCCAGTCAGGGCACATGCCTGGGTTGTGGGCCAGGTCCCCAGTAGGGAGACACTGAGAGGCAGCCACACATTGATATTTCTCTTCCTCTCTTTGTCCTTTCTTTCCCCTGTGCCTAAAAATAAACAAACAAAATCTTTTAAAAATAAAATAAAATTTAAACACTTTTTAAAGTGTGAACGTGCAGGGTGGAATTCTTGGAGAGCTGAAGGGTGAGCTGGTTATCTAAACCTGATGAAAGGGTACAAAGTTCAAAATCAGCGAAGAGAAAAAGCTCACAGAAGAAATCCAGAGGAAACCAGGCACAATCTCCCAAGAGTCACCTCCCAGTGGATCCTCAGGATATGCTAAAATGCTGTGAGAGGGAGGAAAAAAATATAGTCATGGCAACAGTAAAAACTACTACCTTCCTGCCTGGCCCAGGTGGCTCAGTTGGTTGGAGCATCACCCAATAAATCAATAGGTTGCAGGTTCAATTCCTGGTCAGGGCAACATGCCTGGGATGCAGGTTTGGGCCTGGTCAGGGAATGTACAAGAGGCAACCGATCAATATTTCTTTCCATCTCTTCCTCCTGCCCTTCCTCTCTCCCAGATTAAAAATCAATAAGCTTGTCCTTGGGTAAAGACTAGAAAAAAAAATCAAACAAACAAAAGAACTACCTTCCTTTCAACTTCACCTTGGCCCCATATAGTAGTTGAAACATTTATCCATGTTTATACAGATGGAAAACGTTCATAAGTCACTCACTTTTCAGTCACACATCTAGCAAATTCAATTACGAAGCTGTGTTTTATTTTATTTTTTAAAGATTTTATTTATTTATTTTTAGACAGAGAGGAAGGGAGGGAGAAAGAGGAGAGAAACGTTAATGTGTGGTTGCCTCTTGTGTGCCCCCAACTGGGGACCTAGCCTACAAGCCAGGCATGTGCCCTGACTGGGAATTGAACTGGCAACCCTTTGGTTTGCAGGTCAGTGCTCAATCCACTGAGCCACACCAGCCTAGGGCACAAAGCCGTATTTTACAAGCAGACAAATATAAGGATCCATGCAATACCCAGAGGGGAATGGAGCAGGCTGCAGCCACGGTGGGGGCAGGGGAGGGCACACTCAGGTGGACTTACCTGAAGATGTGTTCACGGTCATCTGCGAACACATGTTCTATAGTCATGTGAACTTGCTGCAAATTGTGGGTATGTTTGAGGCAGAAGGCAGATACTACAAAATCATTTATGTGGCTGATATAAATATCAAGGTTTTGGAAGACACTCATCACTTGTGTTATAAATTCTTCTTCCTTGTTCTCAAATATACTGCTGAACAGTTCCTTAGATCTCACCAAGGACTGACTGTCCGAGCACTGACTCAAACTCCGAAAACCCTCGACTATTTCCCACTGGATATCCCTGGACAGTGGGACATCAAAGAACATCTGCAACTCGGAGGTCATTTTTTTTGCAGATAACCCAAACAGGAAGAACCCCGTTTGCATCAGGTAGGTTGGGGAGGGGGTCACCGTCCCTTCCACAACCTGGGCCACACTTCCGATGGCCGGGTGATACTGGCTGTGGGGCCCTCTCACCAAATACCACAGGGCAGCGAAGAACCCCTGAAGGCATATGTGGGTGAAGGTGACCCGGTCCTCATTCCTTCGCAGAAATTGCATGCCCACCCACATCGAGATGTCAGTTTCCGAGACCCCATTCCTCTGGAGATCCTCAAGTTGAAACACAAATGTGTCCATCCAGATGCCTTCAGCAGCCAAGGTGCACAAGGCTTTGAGCTTGGCTGTGCTCTGCCTCAGCGTTATGTTCTCCAGCCCTGATTTGAGCACACTGGTCACATAGGATGCGTACAACGCAGTGCTGCTGTTGATGCTGATGCTGATGCCTTCTCCTCTCTCCATCTGCCACTTCAGACACGAACACACCATCCAGCACCCGAGGGGGTACTTGCATATCCGAAACAGACTGGATTGGTTCTTCGCAAAACTGAAGGCTGTGGCCGCTTGATGTTCCTCCCGGAAGAAGTGGCAGAAATACAGTTCCCTTGCACTTTCAGAGAGTCCTGGTAGGCTTATGCATTGCGGATACTGCAACGTGTAAAAATATTTTTTCATACTCAATGACCCCAAGGCCAGGAGAAGGGAAGACTCTGGAAGCATCTTTCTGTGCAGCAGACTGCCCAGGAGAACTGGCACTGGCTGCTGCTGCCCCCAGTCGCTGCATGGGTCGTCAAGGTCCAGGTGAAACTTCAGCTCCTCGAAGCCATTCATTATGAACAGGATTCTCTGAGGCTGGGATAACACCTCTTCGATGGGCTCTGAAGACTCGGGCCAGTCCCTGGAGATGAGTTGCACCAAGCTCGCCTCTAGGATATTGTTCATTTCATGAACATTGAGGAAGAAGACAAAGGCAAACCTTTCCTTCCATAAGTTTCCCTCCGCCCATTCCAACATCACTTTTCTCAGAAAGGCCGTTTTTCCGACCCCTCCCGTGCCACACAGAACCACTGTGGCTGGGGTCTCCTCGGCCTCGGGGTCCCCGTAGGCACCACTCAGCTGCTCATATTGCTCCTTTATGGATTCTTGGAAGAACTCATCGGGCACTTCAAGGCAGGTTTCCCTTTCCCACACGCGACGGAATTTTTCCTTCATATGACTTTTATATGGGTTGAGCTTATCTGAGTTAACGAAGACAGAATACAAGACAATTCAAAAATCCACTCATTCACAAGAGCCAAGAGAAGGAATGACAGGATAGAGCAGATGGGTCACGTATATAGAGGGAATACTCCCCAGCCATCAACAATGAGGGAGTATATAAGTGAAACCATATGGTATTTGTCTTTCTCTGTCTTACTTATTTCACTTAGCCTAATACCCACTACATCCATCCATAACACTGAAAATGGCAAGACTATATTTTTACAGCTTAGTCATATTCCATTATATATATGTACCACTTCTTTATCCATTCATCTTTCACTGGACACTTGGGCAGCTTCCGTATCTTGGCTATTGTAAGTAATGCTGCAATGGATATAGGGGTGCATGTATCTTTTCAAATTAGTGTTTGTTTTTTTATAAACATCCAGAAATGGAATTTCTGGGTCATATATAAAACAAACATACAAATGAAACAAAAACATATAGTCCTAGAAAGAGAAACAAAAGGGATAGTGACCAGAAAAAAGGGGGTAGACTGGGTGAAAGGAGGAAGGGAAATATAGTCAATACTATTGTGATATGTTTATATGGTGACAAATGATTACTGGAATTAGTGGGGTGATCACATGATAAAATATAGAAATATTAACTCACTATATTGTACACCTGAAACTAATATAACCAACATGATTATATACTGACTATACTTAAATTAAAAATACTCAGTTGTAATCCCAAAGATGATAGTAACGAAAGTTCTAGTGCTACACTTTCAGGAATTAAAAAAAAAATGAAAGATTGCCATTTGCAACAACATGGATGAATCTTGGGAGTATCATACTAAAGGAAGTAAGTCATACAGAAAAGGATGAGAACTGTATGATTTCACTCATACGTGGAATACAAAGCAGAAAGCAACAAACCCAGACCACAGGGGAATGAGGTGAGGGTAAGATGAAGGTGGGGGGGAGTCAAGTATACGGCAACAGAAGAAGACTAGACTTTGGGAGGTAAACACAATGCAATAGCCAGATGATGCCGCATAGAAATGTATCATGTTATTTGTACATTTATTATGTACAAATGAAACATGCTATTAACAAATGCCACTGCAATAAATTTAAATTTTAAAAACGTTGTTATTTATTTATTTATAGACAGAAGGAAAGGGAGGGAGAAAGAGAGGAAGAGAAACACCAATGTCCGGTTGCCTCTCACGTGCCCCCTACTGGGAACCTGGCCCACAATCCAGGCATGTGCCCTGACTGGGAATTGAACCTGCAGCCCTTTGGTCAGCAGACCCGCCCTCGATCCACTGAGCCACACCAGCCAGGGCTTACATTTTTAAAAAATGCATTCATTCTTTGTTATGTGGAATAATCCTTACAAGTTTACCTGAACACACCTGTGGAGGCTAATGTATGTCCATGGATGATCCAGGTTATAAACTCAGCATTGTTAGGACCAGAACCTATCTGAAACCCTGTCCATAGAAGAACCCGATCAAAAGTGGAAGCTCACCTCCAAGTAGGCTACACAAAGTGTGGACACTTGGAAATCACATTAAAAACTGGAAGAGGGGGTTGTCTCCCCCAGGTAAAGAATCTGTAAGAGCCACCATGTATGGAGGGTTTGCCAGGAATCAGTAGGAAGATGTTATTGCTCAAGAGACCATTAGCATTCACTCCACTCCCACTTCACAAAAAATCATTGAGGGAGTTTATACTATTTGGCTGATTTGGATTGTGAATAAATATTACGGTTCAGGGTCTGTGCTACATTTGCTTGACCTGAAGCCATAAGGTCTAGACGATTTCTACTGCACTGTGCTGAGGGGAGCTAATTTCAGAAATATACCCTGGAACCATCATTCTTTCCCCTGGCCCTGGCATGACCAAGGAAACACATTAGAGGAGGTAAACAAAGCTGCAAATATGAACCAGGACCACACTCTGCACTGCAGAAATGAACACCACTGTAGGCCAGGCACCTCTGTGTATCTTCCGAGCAAAGAGCAGGGATAGCTTTGTTAAAGGACGTGTGACTGGAAAACAGCCTAGGACTGAGAGATGGTCTTTCTCTGGTGCAGAGAAGTTTTGTTTATAAAAACAGGAGAACTTGTTGGTTAAAGCTCAGTTGGTTAGAGCACTGTCCCCATAACCCAAGGCTGTGGGTTCAATCCCTGGTCAGGACACATACAAGAACCAACCAATGAACATGTAAATAAGTAGAACAACCAATCAGTATTCATCTCTATCTCTCTCTAAAAAATTCATAAAACATGAGAATTTTAGCAATATCTCTGTCTCCTTTTGTGTATTTCTGTGTATGTATGTCTCTCTTTGTCTCTCCCTCTCTTTCTCTTGCTCAAATCAATAAGCATATCCTCAGGATTAAAAGCAAAAAAAAGGAGACAACTACCATCTCAGTGGATGCTAAGTCCCAGGTCACCCTAGTGGCATGGACTCACTTCAGGACAGAGAAAAGGGGACACCACTGAGATCAACAGTCTGCCCCAGAGCTACTCCCCCCCTCCCATCCATCCCTGGCTCATCTATGTGTGGAGTTGGCTTGTAATTTTTCTACCACCTTCAAGTGTCCCCTTGACCTATAACACACCCTCAATAACAGATGGAGGGGTCACCATGATTTTAATGACTACATCCCCTTCATTATTGTAAGTTCCTAGTCGACCCACCCTCCCCTATGGGGTGCACCCCTGAAACACACACTTACTTCTGATCTCATTCTGAGCCGTGGTCCAGAGGTCTCTCCGATTGACCTGTAGGAAGAGACTCAGCATGACTTCCCACGCCTGCTTTCCTGGGTAATGCTTGTCCAGCAATGCTGCTACATCTTCTCTCAAGGCCTTCTTCAGCGTGGGCCATGGGATGGGTTTGAGATTGAGTTTCAGAGGCTCTTGTACAAGGAGCTCCTTAAACTTCCAGAACTCTTCCTCTCTGAGCTCCTTGATGTACCGCAACAAGCCAGAGTCAGAAAAGGAAGATTCAGCCATCTTGTCCCAGGGATGGTGAGCTCGGACCTCTGTAAAGGAAAAAAAAATCTTCAAAAACAAGAAATAGGTGATTCCTGGGGAAGAGGGATGGGATCACAGAGTTAAATCTCTGCAGTCAAAAGTGGCAGCAATGCATTGCTTACAAGAGTCAAGATATGGAACCAGCCCAGTGCCTGTGGATAGATAGATGAGTGGATGAAGATGTCATACATGTACACAGTGGAATATTACTCAGCCAGAGAAAATGAAATCCTGCCATTTGCAACAACATGGATGGACCTAGAGGGTGTTATGCTCAGTGAAATAAATCACATAGGAAAAGACAAAATACCATATGACTTCACTTATGTGTGGAATTTAAAGAAGAAAATAAAACAAAATAGAAACAGACTCACAGATACAGAGAACAGACTCGGAGAGAACAGGCTGATGGTTGCCAGAGGGGAGGAGGGTTGAGGGCTGGGTGAAAAGGTGAACAGATTGAAAAGTAGAAATTGGTAGTTACAGAATAGTCCCAGGGATATGAAGTACAGCATAGTCAAAAAATTATTATAACTATGCATGGTGCCAGGTGGGTACTAAGCTTAATGAATGAACACTTTGTACATTGTATAAATGTTGGGCTATTAGCCCTGGCTGGTGTGGCTCAGTGGAGTGAGTAGCAGCCTGTGAACCAAAGGGTCCACAGTTCAATTCCCAGTCAGGTCCCCAGGAGGGGCCCATGAGAGCCAACCACATACTGATATTTCTCTCCCTCATCCCTCCCTTTCCCTCTGTAAACATAAGTAAAATCTTCTTAAAAAATGTCAAACCATTATGTTGTACATCTGAAACTAATGTAATATTGAGTGCCAACTGTAATTAAAAAGTAAATTTTAAAAAGTAAAATTTAGAAAGTAAAACTTATACTTTAACAGAAATAAAATTTTCTTACAAACACATTAAAAAGGTAATAAGGCCTTGGTTGGATAGCTCCATTGGTTAGAGAATCATCCTCAAATGTGAAGGTTGTGGGTTCAATCCCTGGTCAGAGCACATGCAAGAATCATCCAATCAAAGCATGAATAAGTGAAACAACAAATTGATGTTTCTTTCTCTCTGTAAAGTCAATCAATAAAAAAAAATTTAAAGGCAATTAGAATACAGTAAAATTGATTTACTAGTACATTATTACTTAAAAAATAAAATGATATTAAGTATAATATTTTAACTGAGATATGCATTCTAAGCAGTGTAGCTTGGTGTCATACAATTTTAGCAAATGCCTGCTTTTGTTGGCATTTTTTTTGGTAAGGCTCACCCATATTGTTGCCTGTGGTCCCTTTGTATTGCTATATACTATTCCACTGTTACTATTCCAATTCCCTTTAAAAAAATTTTTTTTTCATTCCTTAAATGTGTGTGGCTCACATTTATTTCAGTGTTTAATATCATAAGTGTTGGGTTACATTTTTGTAACCAGAAATAGGCCACAGGAACCAGAAACTTAACTCTTGTCCGTATAAATTAGCCTATGGCAAACTTTTGTTGCAATATCCAGCACCTATAGATAGCGTTGAGAGGTTTTACTGTAATTTATTGAGAACTTGCCCTCCCTGCCCTGGTAGTCTCTAGGGTCACTTTTTCCGCTTGTAGATCTTGTGCACCAGCCTCAGGAAGATGGCTGGGGGCAGGGGTGGCGAGTGTTGCTCAATGAGACCCATAAGGTGGCTGTAACTGTCTTCTTCATATTGCTCAAACGCGGCCTGCAGATTCAGCTCCTCGTACAGCGCCTTCACCAGGGCCACCTTCTCAGCCTCCTTCTCTCCGTAATTCTCCTGCAAGATCTGGCGTTGTTCTGGAGAGGCCCGTTGCAGACACTGAATCACGAGCCAGGTGCATTTACCATCCTGGATATCAGTGCCAATCTTGCCTGTTACACTGGAGTCCCCAAATACGTCAAGGTAATCATCCTGAGCCTGAAAGAACTCCCCCATCTCCAGCAGGATATTCTTGGCATTGGCATGTTCCTTCTCCCCGTCAATGCCCGCCATATACATGGCAGCAGCTACAGGAAGGTAGAAAGAGTAGAAAGCAGTCTTATACTTGGCAATAGATTTGAGCCTCTTTTCAGTGTATTGGCCAAAGTCCACGCTGCCTTGCGGGATGGTGATGAGGTCCAGGCTCTGTCCAATCTCAGTATGATAGGAACTCTGCAGGAAGAGCTCGTTAAGGTTCAGGTAAAAGGGCTGCTCCCGGCAGTAGAGCTTCAGCAGTCGGTAGACACACTCTTTCAGAAGAATTGCATCATTGATGGCGTCCAAACCGATGCCTGGCTTCTGATACCAGCAGATCTTCCCCTGTCGGGTGAGGGATGAATCCATAATGTCATCTACCACCAGGAAGAAAGCCTGGAGCAGTTCCACACACCAGCCCACAGTCATGGCCTGCTGCAGACTGTCAGCATCCAGCTTTCTTGGTTCCACCAGATCCTGGAAGGTTATCAGCACGGTCATGCCCCGATTGTACTTGCCTCCAATGAGGTTGTACTCCAGGACCTCCTTGAGACGGGCAATAGCATCTCCTATTTCTGGGTGCTCCATGTCATCCTCAGTCAGTACCCTGACGATCTCAGGGAAGTGCTGGATGAAGCTCCAGCTTTTGGTCATACAATTTCTGGTCTCCATTCATTCTGAAGGAGGAATGAAGTACTCTGTTGCTGGACGCACGTTCTTTGCCCCCTTTTTAAAAATTTTTATTTTATTTAGTTATTGTTCAAGTACTGTTTTCTGTATTTACTCCCATCCCAACCCACTTCCCCCCCCCTTTTTTTAAGTCCTCACCCAAAGACATATTCATGGATTTTAGAAGGGAAGGGAGAAGAGAGAGGGGGAGAGAAACAGCAGTTGGCTGCCTTTCACGTGCTCTGACCAGGGACTGAACCTGCAACCTTTCTGTTTACAGGATGACACTCCAACCAACTGAACCACACTGGCCAGAGCACTATTCCAATTTCTTAACGCTATAGGTGACTGGCATGTAGAGATCTTTCTCGTTTTTGTTTTTTTACAGCATGAATGATGCATCTGTGAACAAGCTCTCACATGTGTTTGGGTGCATATAAAGCAGGCATTTCTCTAGGTTTCTAAGTATAGGCTATAACCTAATGAGTCAGGTTGATGAGTTTTCCCTCATGAATAGAATGATCTGATTTCAGCTGCACCCTGGGAGAGTTACCATGCTGCCCCTACTTGACGTAATCTAACAGGGGTATCCAATCTTTTGGTGTCTCTGGGCCACACTGGAAGAAGAGTTGTTTTGGGCCACACATTAAATACATTGCGACACGTAATCACACACACAAAATAATCTCATAATGTTTTAAGGAAATTTACGATTTCATTTTGGGCCACATTCACAGCCATCCTGGGCTGCAGGTTGGACACCCCTGAATTCTCACCCAGTGTCAGTAATGGGAAAACTGAACTGGCATGAAAATTGCAGGTGATTTCATTCTAGGAGATAGAAATAAGGAGTGGGGAGAGAACATCCAAGCAAACTCAGGTTTTCCTCTCACTTGGGAGATGTGCCTTCTTGTTCCTAGAGATTGATGGTAAGCTAATATTTCAAAAGAACAACTAGAAAAAACAGCCACCATCGTCAATAAAACCCATGTGTCAAAGAGTTTTAAATTGTACATCAAGGATCTTAACAGTATTACTCACAAAAGCCAAAAGGTGGAAGCAACCCAACTGTTCATCAAGGAATGAACAATATGTGGTCTACATGAGTGGTGGAATATTACTCAGCCATAAAAAAGAAATGGACTCCTGACACATGCTGCCACCCAGAGAAGCTTTGAAAACATGACAAAGTGAAATAAGCCAGATACAAAGGGATAAATCTTGTATGATTTCACTTACATGAGATGCCCAGAATAGTCTAATTCATAGAGGCAAAGTAGACTAGAGATGTTGGGCGAGAGGGGAATGGGACTGGTTTAGCAGAAAGTTTCAGCTGACAAGGATGAAAAAATTCTGGAGATGGTGGTGGTGATGGTTGCATAACAATGTGAATGTATTTAATTCCACTAAGCTATGCTCTTAAATGGCTAATATAAGGGGGAGAGGGGCCAAATATATGGAGACAGGAAATAGATTTTGGATGCTCAGCACACAATGAAATATACAGATGACGTATTATAGAGTGACACACCTGAAACTTATATAATGTCATTAACCAATGTTACCTCAATACATTTCATCTTAAAAAATGGTTAAAATAGTAGACTTTATTGTATGGATATATTGCCACATTTTTCATTTTTTAAAAATTTTTTGATTTGAGAGAGAGAAAAGGGAAAAGAGGGAAAAAGAAAACAATTTGTTGTGCACTCATTGGTTGGTTCTTGTATGTGCCCAGACCAGGGATTAAACCTGCAACTTTGGCTCGTCCCTTCGGGATGAGGCTCTAATCTCTAACCAACTGAGCTGCCTGGACAGGGCCAATAGTTCACCACAATGAAAAAACACAACAACACAAAACTCTTTTGTCATAAGGTTTTTCTCTCAACATTTCTTTCTCATTCCTTTTCTAGTTTAAACCTTCTCCTGAACGTGTTAGTTGTGCCCCCTGAAGCCCAAACACTGGCTGGTTAATGTCCCCGCCCTCACACCCCAGGGTCCAGATGGGCAGTGGGCACCTCAGCGCAACACCCTAACACCTCACAAATTCTCATCAGGCGCACATTGGGTTCCACCACCTTTTTGGTTGTAGCCCTCACAGTATGGGCACAACCTGACTGACTTCGCAACTCACATCACCTGATTCACTCCCACCCTCCCCAGTGGCTGTAGCAAACCAACATTAGTGACGAAATTATTTGCATATGATTTGGCATACAATAAGGACCCACTAGAACTTCTGGATGACGAAGGATTAGTGGCTGGAAGCCAATCATCCATCCAAACTACCACAGCAACAAGCCTCACACTCAATTTTCCCTGTTTCCTGTCTGCCCTCTCCCTCCCGTAATTCCCCCTTACCAAAAACATGCTTTTTGTTGGTCTCCCCAGGTTACAGGAATCTCACAATCAGAACTGAGAGGAGAAATCAACCAAGTTCAAAGCTTTGACTTTGGAGGACTTTGGGTATTAGTTCTCCAATACCCAAAGTCCTCCAATTCAGTTTCCGATTCCATTTTATTTTATTCTTTTTTAAAAAAAGATTTTATTTATTTTCAAAGGGGGAGGGAGGGAGAGAAACATCAATGCGTCGTTGCCTCTCACAGGCCCCCTACTGGGGACCTGACCCACAATCCAGGCATGTGCCCTGACTGGGAATCAAACCAGCTACCCTTTGGTTTGTAGTGCACTCTCAATCCACTGAGCCACTAATATGGCTGAGCCAGGGCTCAATTTTATCTTATCTTATTTTACTTTTATTTATTGATTTTAGAGAGAGGGAAAAGAAGAAATAGAAGAACATCAATTTGTTGTTCCACTTATTTATGCACTCACTGGTTGGTTGTTGTGTGTATGCTGACCAGGGATGCAACCAGGATGACACTCCAACCACCTGGCCAGGGCGCTGATTCAATTTGAGAAAACTCGGAATCCTCAGTCCCATTCTCTCACCCAGTTTAGCGCTGGAAACACGGAGGTTTCAAGAGGAGGTGCTGCGTGCACCACCTCTCCAAGAATTTAAGCACTTTTCACATTAAAACATCTTGGCATGTTTCCTCATTCCCAATGTCCCCCAGACCTACAGTAAGTGCTGAGAGGAGAAGAAAGAAGAAAGAAAGATCCAAGAGAAGACATCCTCACCTGATCCAGCCGCTGGTCCTCCAGACTGGTACCCATCAAAAAGCGTCTACGGGCGCTGAGACTAAAAGGCTCTTCTTGCCCTCCAATTGGCTGTAGCCAATCGCTCTCCTCCCATTGGCTGGCTTGACTCTTGATTGATGCAACTCAGAGGGTGATGTGAAAGTGTTAAGGCGTGTTTCTTCTGCCTCAGGTGTGAATGATATTCCTTCCCGCATATCCCCAAGACACTACTAATAGACGCTCTCTGTATTATAACCTCTGGGCTTCTGTAAGCAACCTTCTCCCACTTCCAAAGGCAGGCAGTTGGAGACTGGTCGTGAGGACTACCCTGCTCCTAATCTGATTGTCCGCTTTCCCCACACTCTCAGCTTCCCCAGAGGAGCTATCTCGCTCATTTTCTCAACTTTCATAGAAGCATCTAGAATGGAGCCTTTTGTGCATGAGGGTATCAGTGGCTCTTCTTGGACAATGAGCTCTGGGCAGAAAGGGCGGAAGTTAGAATTTGCAACTATCTTTTATTCATAATTGTGACAGGAATACCGAATGTGAGATCTACACTCTTACCAACAATTTTTTTTTGCTTTATTGATTTTTAGACAGAGGGAGAGAGCGAAACATTGATTTGTCATTCCATTCATTTATGTATTCGTTGGTTGCTCCCTGCATGCACCCAGGCTGGGGATCAAACCCACAGCCCTGGTGTATTGGGACAACACTCCAACTGGCTGAGCTACCCAGCCAGGGTAACTCTCTTATCAAGATTTTAAGTGTGGAGGGAATGAAGGGGGGAAATAGAACAACTGTAATGGCATAATCAATAAAACATATTTAAAAAAAGATTTTAAGTGTGCATTGTGGTGTCGTTCACTAGAAACATGGGATATTGTTCAGGAAATCTCCAGAATTTGCTCACCTTGCATAACTGAAACTTGACACCCGTTGAATAATAACTTCCTGCTTTCTCCCTTCCCCAGCTCTTCACCATTCCATGCTCTGCTTCTAGGACTTTTTTCTACATGCATCACTGGAGTGGAACCTTGCAGTGTTTGTCTTCCTGTGACTGGTTACTTCACTCAGCATAAAGTCCCCCAGGTTCATCCCTGCTGGTGCCTGTGGCAGGATTCCCTTTTATCAGGGCTGGAGAAGAGTCCCTCAAAGGTGTCTAGGAACACCCCATTACTCTGGTCAAGGACTCTAGCAGGAGACTCTAATCACCATACCACCCCCACTGTCATAACTGTCTCCACTTTCTCTGACATTAATTGGGTGCTAATGATGGAGGAGCCCTAGGACACCTCAGCCCTCTGGGGTTGGTAGTACTGCTACTCTCCTTCACAAAGAGACTCCTCCAGGGCAGAGGCCATTGGGTGAAGGCTACGGTTGAGAACATTCCCACTTGAGCAGCTCAGATGTTAACTCCCAGGCAGCACTAATCCCAGGGGGGCTTAAAGAGCTCTGTGATGGGTCAGTGGCTAGGTGTGGCCTCATTTCACCTGGTGAGCATGGGCTGAGAGGCTCAATGGATCTTTGCTCTCCAAGACCTTGATTATTGGTTGACTCAGACACCTTCCACCAAAATTCAGACCTGACATCTTCATTCTGCCTTTCTTACTCATCCTGAGTTGGGCCACAGTGCACACATATTAGAGAAATGTGTCTTTTAAAAAATTTCTATTGATTGATTTGAGAGAGAGAGAGAAGGGAGAGAGAGAAACATCGTTTTGTTGTTCTACTTCTTGAAGCACTTATTGGTTGATTCTTATATGTGCCCTGACCAGGCACGGATCAAGCCTGCAACCTTGTATATCAGGACAACACTCTAACTAACTGAGCTAACCAGCCAGGGCTAGAAATGTCTTAATTTCCTTTTTTGCTGTTGTTGTTCTTTGGCAGCTGCCCCATGATCTGACATAGAAGTTTAAAAGCCATGGAATGTGCCATGTTCTCTATTATATTTATTTTTGTTTTTAATCTTTACCCAATGATATGATTTACTTTAATTGATTTTAGAGAAAGAGTCATGGAGAGGGAGAAGCGTGGATCGGTTGCCTTCAACCTAGGCATGTGCCCTGATGGGGAATCAAACCTGTAACCTTTGGGGGGATGGGAGGATACTCCAATCAGCTGAGTCAATTGGCAGGGCTATTGTTTAATATCAAAAATCCAGGCTGAGTCAGGAGGTCCTAGGGCACAAGAAGACATACATTTAGAAACATTACTGAACTGCTCAGTCCTGGAGTCAGGCAAGTCCTGGACCTCGGGCAGAGTGTTCAGAAAATAGGTCAGAGGGCGCCAGGCCACCTCTGAATGGGGCGAGGGAGCCACCTGTCGGACACCTGTGAGCTGACCAGAAACAGGTTTTAGAATTAATTACTCCATTTACCAAATGTTGTTGGGAGTGTAGGTGGTTGTCACTCGCAAAGCAAATCTCGTCTAGGCTCTTTAGGTTTGGACAACAAAGGCCAAATAATCAGGAAACTATTCAGCAGAAGCCAAACCTCAAACTTCACATCTACATGAACTCCCAGCGTGATTCTCTGAAGCTACACGGCACACCCCCACCTAGCCCTCCTCCTCTCTTCTGAAGTGCCACATCTAAGGCACAGCCATGGAGGAGAGTGAGGCAGGACTCTCCTTCCTCATTTTAGCTGGTGCATTGCTGCTCTTTCTGCAGCTGACAGAACTTCCCCACAGAACCCCTTCTGAACTCCCCAACTAGGAGTGAATTAAGGACACGGATGGACACAGATCTGGCCTGACCATTGTCAACTGGTTCATTAGTACACATTTTGAAAGATGGAAAGAAGCAATACAAACTTAAACGATCTTTTTTGAAACAGAGAAACTTGGTTTTTCCTCATCTGTAAGGACCAATTATCCTTCCCCAAAGCAACTTCTTGGCCACAAATTAGAATTACAGAGGGATTTTTTTCTTTTCCACCAGCCTAAGGGAAAAAAAAGACAAGATTGTATCAAGTATCGTGAATTGATGGTCGCCGGATGGGAGGAGGGACTAGTGGCTGCCGGATGAGACACTCACGTAGCCTAGCCCAGGCCAGGTGGCTTAGTTCGTTGGATCACCATCCCATACTGCTAAAGGTTGAGGGCTTGAGCCCCGGTGGGGGCATGTTCTGGAGGCCACCAATGTCTGGCTCATTCTCTCCATCTCTTCACTCCCACCCCACCTTTCCTCTCTGCTTCTAAAACCAATACAAACCTGTCCTCAGGTGAGGATTAAAAAAGAAAAAGACACTCAGGTAGAGTATAGAGTAGAGTCCTTCTCACCACCTAACATACATTTCCAGGATGAATCAAGTCTTTCTGCCATCTAGCAATTTTCATATCAGAAGTTTACACAGGGATACACGGAATGAACCCTGGAAATGTTGAGCTTCCTATGTCATAGGTAAATGGGTACAGGTTACCCCCAAATGAGCTAGAGTTTGAGTGTGCCATAGGGCTTCCTGCAAGCACCCAGGATGCAAGAGAGCAGGGTATTTAGAGACATGTCTGCCCACCAAGTAATAACAATAATTTAAAAAATGGGAACACATTGATTTTTTTCTTGGTTGATGGACATCCAGTCAGGAGCATGACTGGTGAGTCCAAGGGCCACACACACTGTGACAGATAGGGCAGGTCACTGCAAGCCTTTCCACCACAACCAGGTATTTTTCTTAGTTTTTCATCACCCATTGCTGTAGCTACACAATACTCATCTGGGTGGCTCCCTATAGTATTTCACCAGAGGAATTATCAGGAATGTGTTCTTGGAGGAATTTCCCCAAGATGGGTTCTTTATAATAAACTTATTGAGAAAAAATGTACCAATGCTTATACTGATAGTAGGAGAAGCCCAATATGTGGCCAACAAAGCATCGACCTCATTATCATAATGAATAATTAGAATACCATTGTCCAGTAGGTGGAAAAGATGAGCAGTTACCAAAGATACGTTTTCCACATCTAAGAAGGAAGGGGGTCTGGGTGGACGGGTACTGTTTCCATCAGGAAGCCACGAGGAGGATAATAACAATACAAATCCATCTTATGGACATTCAGTCAACAGCAGCATCAATTTGTGAGCCTGTAGGCCCCGTTGCTGTGTTGGGACAGCTGTCTGCCTGCCTGGTTGGTGGCTTCTTGTCCTTGAAAAGTCCTTGATCTCCGCTGTGCATGGAGGCAAGTGTCAGGGAAGGGGCAGATCTCCGTGCACTGTCAGGCGTCTTCTCTAAATGAGACGTGGGAACCCAGGAGTTAACTCCTCTGAGCTCAGCTGCACGTGGGTTAGTTAGTAGCACCTGGTAAGGTCCCTCCAACGAGGTGGGAGAGAGTCCTTCATTTGATGTCTCTTCCAACAGACCGAGTGTCCTGGTTGTAAGCCTTCATTTTTTAAATCTATGTCTCCCAGGAACACAGTATGAAATGAATCAGTCACTAATTTATCAGTTTCTTTGAGCTGGTTAATAAGCCCCTGACACTGATGTAGAGCATCTCCTTTAAGCAAAATTGGTCCATGTGCCCCTTCATCCAGACGCACAAGGAAGCCAGAGACCAGTCCCAAAGGGGAAGTTTCATGTTTACCAAAGGGCGTGGCCCTCGGGTTCAGTTGCACTCTAGAGAGAGCTTCTGTCCAGGGCAGAGTGAAGGCTTCTGAAGTTCTCTCCAGTTGAATTTTGATGTCCCATTGGTGCATCCCCCAGTCCAGAGGGTGAGGGTGAGGAGCACATGAAAATGCTGCAGAAGGGGCCAAAGGTTCCAACAAATTTTGTGACCTACGCAATGAAATTAGTCCTCAGTCACTATGTAACTCAGAGGGATTCCCCAGTGGGGAGTTATTCTTTCTAAGGAGAACTGACAGACGTTAAGGCTGTCACTCTCCTTCAAGGCAACACCTCAACCCAGTGAGGAAACACACAAGTCATCACTCATGTACATTTGTGTCCCTGACACGGTGACATTTGGATGAATAGCCAAACCTCACGTGGACCCACAGGGAGCAGGAAATACCCTTGGGATCCACAGAGTGGTTCCCTGGGCTGCACTTTAGACAGACAGGACATCTGCTGTACTCATGAGCCACAGCAGGAGAAGGTCTCCAGTGACAGTGTTCAGTCCATGAAATCACCTTTCCAGGGCCCCAGTGTGGTGGCTCCTGTACAGGTTCAAGTGCAGGGAGTTGGGCCCCTTCAGGTAAGATGGGTTCTGATTAGGTCCCAGCCACATCTCTCCATCTGGGTCAAACTTTCCCCCTTTTTGTTGCATATTCCCTTTTCTTTTTCCTTACCTGTCTGTTGAAACTGTAAAAGATAATCTTTTATTGATTTAATAAAAAGCAGGGAGACTTCCGCCAAGATGGAGGCATAGGTGGATGTGCCGTGCCTTCTCACACAACCAAGATTAGAGAAAACTAAATATTAGCAACAGAAAACACAGTCAGAACACGGAAAATTGAACTTTTCGGAAGTCCGTTAACAACAAATTCTTCAGCCTGACCGGTAAGGAGCGAAACCAGCGGCTGGCGGAGCAGGGTTGCACAGGAGGACTCGGCCAGACACACTCAGGCCCGCGGAATCCAGGCGCAGGGTCAGACCTAGTGAGCGACCCAGCGAGCAACCAGGCGAGCGACCTCGGTGGGGAGACAGCCGGGCCCGGGGCTGCATGTTGACTGAGGTCGCGCATTTGTGTGAGGGTGGACAGGTGAGGGAGTGGGCGGTTGGACCGGGCAGGCAGGTCCCCACTGCAAGCAGCTCTGACCCCACCTCCACATACAGCGTCATAACCCAGCCACTCTGAGTGGCCTGGCCCAGGGGAACCACCTAAGGCACTGCTCCTCCGCACCCAGCTGTGAGAAGCGGCAGAGGGGGTCGCCATTTCCCCGCTCTGGCCACGCCCCCACATACAGTGTCACAACCAAGTGATCTGGGAATCCAAGGCGCCGCTTCTCACACTTAAAGGGCCCGAACAGACCAAGAATGGCGCAGGAGGATCTCAGAGCCCCAAAGCCAATAAATCTAAGCGATGAAGAAATAGCAAAACTCACAGACGCACAGTTTAAAACACTGGCCCTCAGGATCCTCACAGAACTGGTTGATTATACGGACAAATTAGACAAATATATGAAGGCGAAACTAATTGAAATGAATGGAATTGCACAGGACACCAATAGCAATGAAAAGGAAACTGGGACTCAAATCAATGGAGTGGACCAGAAGAAAGCAAATAATGGCCAAACAGAAAAGAGTCAAGAAGCAAGAATTCAAAGAAATGAGGAGAGTCTTAGGAACCTCCAGGACATCTTTAAACGCTCCAACATCCGAATTATAGGGGTACCAGAAGGGGGAAAGGCACAGCCACCAGTGGAAAACGCATTTGAACAAATTAAATAAAGGAGAATTTCCCCAATCTGGCAAAGGAAATAGACTTCCAGGAAATCCAGGAAGCTCAGAGAGTCCCAAAGAAGTTGGACCCAAGAAGGAACACACCAAGGCACATCATAATTACATTAGCCAAGATTAAAATGAAGGAGAGAATCCTAGAAGCAGAAAGAGCTAAGGGGACAGTCACCTACAAAGGAGTCCCCATCAGACTGTCAGCGGATTTCTCAAAAGAGACCTTACAGGCAAGAAGGGGCTGGAAAGAGGTATTCCAAGTCATGAAATCTAAAGACTTACAACCAAGATTGCTCTATCCAGCAAAACTTTCATTTAAAATGGAAGGACAGATAAGGTGCTTCTCAGATAAGATCAAATTCAAGGAGTTCATCATTACCAAGCCCTTATTATATGAAATGTTAAAGGGACTTATCTAAGAAAAAGAAGTTAAAGAAACATGAACAGTGAAAGGACAACAAACTCACAGTTATTAACAACCACACCTAAAACGAAAGCAAACTAAAAGGACAGCTAGATCAGGAGTGGAAACATAGAAATGAAGATCTCAAGGAGGGTTAGCAACAGGGGGAGTGGGAGGAGGAGAAGGGGGGAGAAGGTACAGAAAATAAGTAGCATAGACAGTAGATAGAAAATAGATGGGGGGGCAAGAATAGCATGGGAAATATAGAATCTAAAGGACTTGAGACACATGGTCATAAACTAAAGGGGGGGTGATGGTGGGCATGGGGGGTAGGGTGGAGGGGAATAAAGGGGGAATAGAACAACTGTAACAGCATAATCAATAAAAAAAAGAAAAAAAAAGCAGGGAACATTTTTGGATCTGGATAATTTGTCCAATGCCTCCTGCCTAGATTCAGCATAGGCAAAATGAACTTCCTTTCCCTTCCATGGTGGCAGCTTTAGAATGCCCTGGAATTCTGATAATGGCCCATTGTTTGCGGTCCTGTGTGGCATCTAATAATCCTGCAACCACTTTTGCATGTCTTTGTGCACTGCCCTGAGGAAGTGAGGAGGCCTCACCCACTTCCCCATCATCCCACAGTCCCGGCTGCACCAGCTGCACATGACTCTCCGTGTAAACATTGAGGACTGGATCTTTGTCCAGGTGACAAGCCCGAGTTAGAGCAGTCAGTTCAGCGTGCTGGGCAGATTTCATTTCCAGTCGATGAGCATTCTCAGGTATGTCCACCATGGAAGTTACTGCATGTCCCCCTCAGTGATGTCCCTGGTCATCTCTCAGATAAGATTCCTCTGTAACCAAATTAAAGCAGCAGCATCAATAGGAGTTTCCTGTAAATTATTCCTGGGAACCAGTAGGTGGTCAGTCAGCACCACACAACTGTCCTCATGCTGTAAAGGGGGTAATAGCTGCAGGGTTAAGGTGGTCACACCAAGTTAAAGTGACATCAGGTGCAGAGAGCATGACACTTCCTAAGAAGCCAAACAACTGTCGGAGTCGTGTTAAGTGGGATGAGGGGACAGTAAAGAGTTAAGGGAATGAGGAACATACACAGTTCAATGTTTGACCTGAACTCCCTCTTGTCTGTTTACACAGCTTGGGTGTACCAGATGGCCAGCTGTTGCTGGAGGGGCAGGGAGTCTCCAGAAGGAGGAGGGGTCAGGACAAAGCTCCCAGGTCCCCAGGCCTGGACCCTGCCCCTGCCCCAGTACTCACTCCATCAGACCTGGGAACTCTAAAGGAGCCATTAGCTTCCTCAACAGAACTCCTCTTCCCCAGAAGCTCAGGGTCTTGGTCATGGGGCCCCAAATGCTGCTCCTGCTGCTCTCTGGGGCCCTGGCTCTGGCCCTGACCCAGACCTCGGCGGGGTGAGTGCAGGGCAGGAGAAAGGGGATCCCGCGGGGGCCCAACGACCTGGAGAAGGCTCATCCCAGCACCCCAGGCCCAGACCCTAGATTCCTGCTTCCCCTGGCCACGCCCCCTTCCTCCTCCTCTCAACCACTGCCCCTGTTTTGTCCCCTGAAACCCTTTTGCCAGGGGCCGCACCGCGCCTCCAGGACACGCATCCTCCCCGCCCCCAGGTGCCCACAGCCTGAGATATTTCAGCAGTGCCCTGCATAGACCGGGCCACAGGGAGAACCGGTACATCGTTGTGGGCTACGT
The DNA here is from genome assembly GCF_021234435.1 of Artibeus jamaicensis. Taxonomy (NCBI): domain Eukaryota; kingdom Metazoa; phylum Chordata; class Mammalia; order Chiroptera; family Phyllostomidae; genus Artibeus; species Artibeus jamaicensis. Next base: position 66,654 of record NW_026521709.1, read on the forward strand.
GGATGACACGGAGATTCTGCGATTCGACAGTGGCGCGGTGAGGCCGAGGCTGGAGCGGAGGGTAAAGCTGGAGGATCCAGATTTTTGGGAGGAGCAGGAGCGGGAAATGAATCACAATGAACAGACTTCCCGAGTGAACCTGAACAAGCTGCACGTCTACTACAACCAGAGCGACGATGGTGAGCCACCGCGCCCAGGTCTAGGAACGGCGCCCATCCCCAAAAAGGGGCCTGGGGCACCCTGAGGCTGCGGCCAGTGTGGGCTGAGCTGGGCTAAGAGGGCGAGGCTGACCTCGGAGCCGGGTCAGGGTCTCACACCCTCCAGGAAATGACCGGCTGCGACGTGGGGTCGGACGGGCGCTTCCTCCACGGGTTCAGTCAGTTCGCCTACGACGGCACCGAATTCCTCTCCCTGGACGAGGACCTGCGCTCCTGGACCACCACGGCCATGGCGCCCCAGATCACCTGGCGCGAGTTGGTGCTGCTCCCTGACGCGGACGTCAGGAGATTCTTCCTGCAGGACACCTGCGTGCGCCGCCTCCACCGCCTCCTGGAGAAGGGGAAGGACACGCTGCTCCGAGCAGGTTCGGGGCACGGCCTCCCCGAGGAGGGAATCTGTCGGCAGGGGAAATTTTCCTACAAGGAGAGGAGGGAAATGGGGCAGTGTCAGAATATCCCTCCTGCTCGGGAGAGAGAAGAGTCCCCCAGGTTTCCTTATTCTGTGACTCACCCGCTGCGGGCTCAGGTTTCTCTGAAGGACAGTAAGAGACCCAGCCTCTCCCTGAAACACCCACAGCGGGTCCCTCACACCCTGCAGCACCTGGGGCACCAGGACACTCCCCCTGGTTCTGGGGCTGAGACCTTCTCTGGAGGCCTGATTCCGGGTTTGCTGAGTCACCAGCCTCCACCTGAGTCTGTGCCTCCCCTGAGAGACCTGGACACTCCTACCCTAGGTTCTCACCCTGATTCTGGAACTTTCCAAGGAAATATAAGATTTTTTTTTTTTAAGGAGATTATCCCAGGTGTCTCTGTCCAGGCTGGTGACTGGGTGGTGCTCTCCCTTCCCCCACCCCCACTGTCCTGTCCACTCTCAGGGTGGTCACATGAGCACTGCTGGAGTGTCCCATGACCATGCAAAGTCCATGAATTTTCTCACCCTCCCCTCAGACCCTCCAAAGACACACGTGACCCACCACCCCATCTCAGACCATGAGGTCACCCTGAAGTGCTGGGCCCTGGGCTTCTACCCTGCTGACATCTCCCTGACCTGGCAGCATGAAGGGGAGGACCTGACCCAGGACATGGAGCTTGTGGAGACCAGGCCTGCAGGGGACGGGACCTTCCAGAAGTGGGCAGCTGTGGTCGTGCCCCCGGGAGAGGAGCAGAGATACACATGCCATGTGCAGCACCAGGGGCTGCCCAAGTCCCTGACCCTGAGATGGAGTGAGGAGGGGGCGTGGGCACAGAGCCTCTCTCTCCTCAGGGTGTCCCTGAGCAGGGTCAGGACTCAGGCCTGAAGTTGGTCTCTCACCTTCCCCTCACAGAACCCCCTCCTCAGACCACCATGACCATCGTGGTCATTGCTGCTGCCCTGGGTCTCCTTGGAGCTGTGGCTGCTGGAGCTGTGATGTGGAGGAGGAAGTGCTCAGGTGGGCCAGGGGTGGGGCTGAGTTCCCTGTCCCCTGGGGGTCAGGCCCAGGTGGAAGTGTGCTCTGCCTGGATAATGGGCATCGTGTCCCCACATAGGTGCTTGTTTATCTGTTTGCTAACACTGACTCTTTAGTGAGGACCATGGGAAAGTAAAGGACACATTTATCACCTGATGGTTCTAGTGATGGGGACTGATTCCCAGCTGTCATAAGTCCGAGGGGAAAGTCCTTCCTAAGGACAGACGTCTAGACAGGTGGTTGGTGCAGTCTCCACACTAGGGCTTCCCCATACTTCCTGATTCTGCCCAGGGGGTTCAGTCACAGTTCTGGAAACTTCTCTGTTCTTCAGGTGTGTATGGGCTCCTTTAGGGTCACGGGACCCAGCCTCCCCCTGACTTCTCACAGAACATTTTGTTCCCACAGGCAGAGGCAGGGAGAGCTACTCTCAGGCTGCATGTAAGTCTGGGTGTTGGGGAGGTGACGTCTGGGACCCTTGGGAGAGTGTGGGCTGGAGTCTGTGAGGGGGGCTCCCCCACCCTGTAACTCTGCTGTGTGTTCTACCCAGACAGCAGCAGTGTCCAAGACGTTGATGTATCTCTCACAGCTCCTAACGGTGAGACCTTGAGGGCAGAAAGTGGGGGTGTTATTCAGACTGAGGGGCACAACTGGGTTTTGGGGATTCGGGATTCAGAGTGGGACATTCTGAGCATGTGGTGGCTGTAGGAGAATGTGACACTGGAGACTGACCTGAATTTCTTCATGACAACTCTCTATCCCAGTGTGACAGAGCTGCTTTCTATAGGACTTGCTACTAAAAGAGTCACTGCAGCTTCCTCTTGGGACTTTAAGGATCCCTGACTGCGGTTTCTGCAACCAGCATCTGAATGTGTTTGTGTGCATTCTTATCAGCACAGTGAGGAGCTGGTGCCCAGGCCACCCTCCCCACAGGGACCTGCGTCCTCTCCCCAGGGGACTGTCATGTCCTAGCAGAGCTGGGGGAGCTCATCCCCATCACGGTGCTCACTTCCATTCCTTTGAGTTTTAGTGTCCCAATTCCCTGTTGGAAATCAGAATCTGGGTATGAATTGTTTTTTTTAGATCCTTCCTATAAAGCGTCAATGAGTTAAAGGAAGAAGAACCTACAATGGGAGAGAAGACATCAGAGACTGAGAACCTGGGAACCTTCCAGAATCTGGGTGCTGAGTCTGTTGCAGGTGGGGGCGGCTGTGAGGAGCAGGGTGCAGCCCAGTCAGGCTCCGTGCATTGCGGGCTCCGACGTGGTCATTCCTCCTCCTCTGTTGCTCCTTTGTCTGGGCCGCTTCAGGAGAACCTTGTCCGACCAGGAGCTGGGATCCCAGGGACAAGAGTGCCACCTTGTGGTGGCTCCAGGACTGTGCTCAGTGAGGGCCTCATGAGGCCGCGTCAGCCTGGGCTGCAGCTGGGTCTGTCCTGCAGCCCCTGTGTTTTGGATATTTGTTGTTTCTTTTTCTTTTTTCTTTCTTTTGTATATATCGCACCTATCCTTGTTTTGTAAAAGTTAAATGATTGTGGTGTTTTTAAGTAAATGATTATGGAGTGTGTGTGTTTTTAATTAAATGTGTTGTGGTTGGAGCATCACCCCAATATGCCAAGGTTGCAGGGTTGATCCCAGGTCAGGGGCCCTGCAAAAGCCCACCAATGAACAAAGGAAAGGGTGGGACCACCCATCAAATTTTCTCTCTCTCCCTCCCTCCCCTTATCTCCCTCCATCTCTTTTTAAAATCAATCAATGAATTGATTTTTGAAGAAAAAAATTGTAGCCCCACTCAAGACAGTGGTAGGAGGTGGGGCCCGGGCAGGTGCTCAGACCGGGAGGGTGGGGCTTTCCTCGGTGCGCAGGCTGAGAAATGGCTGCAGAGAGAGCCCTGGCCCTTCCCCCATGTCCCTCCGCTCAGCTGTTGGGACCGTCTCCTCCTTCCCAGGGGTGAGAGCGCCAGCCCGTGCTCACCTGTGCGGAGGTACACAGTGTGAGCCCGGGCGTCCCAGTGCGTCCCTGCTGTCCCCAGGGCCTGGGGCTCACGCTGAGTCACAGCGCTGCTAAGTCCCAGGGGAGATGCGGAGGCGGCTGGAGCACAAGGGCCCAGACACGGGGGACGGGGCCTCTGACACTGTTGTAGGACAGCAGGGCTGTGCCCAGGGTCCTCCGTGTCCCTTGTCTCCAGGAACCGCTGGCACCCACGTGTCTGAGTCGAGGGGAGTGGCCTGCCCACAGGTCTCCACGCTGGGGGGCGTGGTGGGAGGCAGCGCCCCAGAGGGCGCGTTCCCGGGACACCCAGGCTTCATCTGTGGCCTAATCCGGCTGTGGCGCTGTCCCCATGTGTGACCACACGCGCTGCTAGCCACCGTCCTTGCGGGGCGGGTGTTCTTGAAGCCCCTCGCCCGCCAAGTCGATCTCCGTGCCCCACAGAAGGTTGGGTAGCCGGTGTGACCACCCGGCCAGCCTCAGTGGACTCTGCTTTCCCCCTCCCCCACCCCCACTCCCAGGGAGGAGCCTGGGCTGTGCTTGGGGGAGGGGCAGTCAAGAGGTTGCAGGACCTGCGCCCCTGAGGTGACCCCCGAAAGGCGTGTTTGCAGCCCAGGGTGGCTGTGGAAGGGGTTGTGTGGGTGTGCCGGTTCAATGGGGCCAAAAGCAAGCGTCCCACACGGAGCCCCGCAGGTAAGGGGTCCGAGAGGGAACAATGTCGCTCGCTCTGCCCTCTGTCGGATTTCAGTCACTTCCCCTGCTTCCCATAAGCAAATTAGGCCCTTCTAGTGCTGATCCCCATGTGGGTGGGTTTGTGTACGTTCTAGGACCCTGTGGGTCTCTCAAACCAACTTTCCCGTGAGGCTGGGAGTTCCTTGCTCCCCTTTCATTTCTCCTGGTTTATCTGCACCCAATTATGGGACTGTCTGGTCTACCAGCCCCTGGCTGCCTTGCTGGCCAGCTGCAGCCTTGCACGCCCAGTCCGCTAGGCACAGCCTTGCCACAAGCCTCTCTGCACTGCCTGCCCGATTCTGCGCCTCCTACGAGTTTGGATGAATGTTTCTGCTTTAATTCCGTGGTTGTCGGACTTCCATACAGTTCGATTTTCTGTCAGTTTTGGTTGTTTTTTTATTTTTGTTAAAATTTTTTTATTTATTTATCACTAGAGAGGAAGGAAAGGAGAGAGGAAGAGAATATCAATGTATGGTTGCCTCTCGTGGGTTCCCTGCTGGGAACTGGCCTGCAACTCAGGCATGTGCCCTGACTGGGAATCAAACTGCGATTTTTTGGTTCGCAGGCCCGCGCTCAATCCACTGAGCTACACCAGCCAGGGCAGTTCTGGTTGTTTTTGTTTTTAAATAATTGTTGTCCTTCGTTTGGTTGTGCGAGGAGGCATAGTGTGTGTACCTACATCTCCATCTTGGCTGAAAGTAAATCAACATTTTATTTTATTTTATATTTTATTTATTTATTTGTAGAGGGGAAGGGATGGAGAAGGGAAGAAGAGAGGGAGAGAAACATCAATGTATGGTTGCCTTCATGCGTCCCCTGCAGGGAACCAGCCTGCAACCCAGTATGTGCCCTGACTGGGAACCGAACCATGATTGTCTGGTTCGCAGGCCCGCGCTCAATCCACTGAGCTACACCAGCCAGGGCATAAATCAACATTTTAAAAGTATCTTGGCCTCCAGGGGAGATGGCAGTGTAGGTAAATGTGGTATTCTCATCACCCCATGACCACATCAAAAGTACAACTATACTACAAACAACTGTCTCATAGAACCACTTGAAATCTAGCTGAACAGAAGTCCTCAACAACTAGGGAATTAAAGAAGCCACATCGATACTGGTTGTTGTGGCAGATAAAGATCAGGAAGGATATCTAGCTGTGGAGATTTCCCCTTAAGGAGGGTGGTGTCCCAGCCTCACACTACGTCTCCCAGGCCAGGGTTCCAGTGTCAGGTAGACAGACAACCACATCTCTGGTGGTAAAACTGGCAGGGATCAGGGTGGTGAGACAAAAGGTTTTGGAAGTCCCAGACATTCCTCTTAAAGGGCCAGCCCATGGACTTACTCAGACTCACTCCCTCTGAGCTCCAGCCCTGGGGCAGCAGCTCAAACAGATGAGACAGATACAGAGGAACTAAATTTCTGGCATCAGAGCGAGAGCTGGAGTGTGGGAGGCTTTCTCTCAGACAGAAGAGCTGACAGAGGCCACTGTTCCTTTGACGAGCCCCCCCCCCCCCACAGAGCTGCCAGGTGTGCACCACCATGTCTGCGTCCCCATCCACCTGGCTCACATGGTTCACCCTGCCCTGGTGATTCCCCAAAGCCCTGCCTCACCTAACTTGCAGGCCTACTCAAGTCCTTTTCAGTGACTTTCCATGCAAACAATCTGTCTTGGCTCAAGCTGTGGACTTTCCTAAAATGTCTCAGGCAAGCCTCATCTGGCTGAGACATACCTCATTTCTGCTAAGTGGCCCCAGGCCCAGGACTGACAGCAGCTGGCCTTGGTTCGCAGCTTGGCCCCTCCCAGTTGCCTCCAAGCGCAACACAAGTAGCAGCCATCTGCAGATTACTTTGAGCTCATGCCAGGTGGCCCTGGATAGGGCACAGGTGGTGGTTAACCTTGGCTTGCACCTCCAGAGTGGCCCCAGATCAAGCCCAGCGGGCGGACAACTTCCAGAAACAACTACAAAACATCACTCAGCCACCTCCACAGCAATACACCCAAGGGGCAGACTCTGTTTTCACAGTTGGTCCTCACAGCTGGTCAGCCTGGGGGGAAATCCTTCCCACTGCCAACAGCAATCCTGACTCTACTACAACAGGAGGGCTCACACAGCCCACAAGGGGGGAGCACATGGAGTCCCCCAGTTGGGTGATCAGGGAGGCTGCACCACTGGCAGCCTAATGCCCTGCATTAGGGCATTAGGGCAATACCTACTACATTAGGACACTCTACCAAGACCAGGAGACATAGCAGCTCTACCTAGCACACAGAAACAAACTCAGGAAGACAATAAAAATTACGAGACAAAAAAACATGCCCCAAAGAAAAAGCAGTACAAGACTCCTCAAAAAGAAACACATAAAAGGTAGACAAACAATCTAATACGTGCAGACTTCAAAACACCGATTATAAGTGATCAGTGAACTAAGGAGAAGTACTTAGAGTAAATGTCAACAAAGTTTTGGAAAACAGAAAAATGGAGAAAGAAAATAGTCATAAACAGAAAATAACAAATAACTGAAATGAAGCTACATTATAAGGAATCCACAGTGGAGTAGCTGAAGCACAGGATGAAATCAGAGATTAGGAAGGAAAGAAAGCAGAAAACACCCAATCAGAACAGGGAAAAAAATTAAAAGGAAGCCTACTTTTCACAAAACGATGCCCAAAGTGAAGAAGGAACTATTCACGGGCATCATGGGGAAGCCCATGATCCACCCAAAGCTGAAGCTAAGGCAAGGCTTTGAAGGTAAAGAAAGCAGTACCAAAAGGCGTCCACAGCCACACAAAAAAGGAAGATCCGCACATCACCCACTCTGAAGGCCAAAGACTCTGAGGCTTCCAAGGAAGCCTAAATATCCCCCAGGAGAGACAAACTTGACCACTATGCCATCGTCAAGTTCCCCCTGACTACTGACTCAGCCATGAGGAACATGGAAGACAGCAGCACACTTGTGTTCATGGTGGATGTCAAGGCCAACAAGCACCGATCAAACAGGCTGTGAAGAAGCTGTATGACATTGACGTGGCCAAGGTCAACACCCTGATCAGGCCCGATAGGGAGGAGAAGGCGTCTGTTCAACTGGCTCCAGACTGTGACACTTTCGATGCTGCCAGGAAAATTGGGATCATCTAAACTGAGTCCAGCTGGCTAATTCCAAATATAGAAATTTTATACTAAAAAAATAAAAGAATACTAAGAAATGAGAATAGTATAAGAACCTCTGGGACAACTTCAAGTGTACCAACATCCATATGATGGGGTGTCAGAAAGAGAAAAGAAAGAGCATGGAATTGAAACCCTATTTAAAAAAATAATCATGGAAAACTTCCCTAACCAGGAGAAGGAAGTAGATATAAAAGTTTGGGAAGTGCAGAGTCCCAAACAGGAAGAACCTAAAAGGCCCACACACAAGACACAGCATAATTAAAATGCCAAAGATTAAAGAAAAAGAGAACATTCTAAAGCCACCAAGAGGAAAGCAGATAGTTACCTAGTAGGGAGTTTCCCATAAAACTATCAGCTGATTTCTGAAGAAAAACTTTTCAGGCCAAATGAGGTTGGCAAGCAATATTCAAAGTGATGAAAAGCAAGGACCTGCACCAAGACTGCTCCACCCAGTAAGGCTACCATTTAGAATCAAGGTTCAGATAAAGATCTTCTCATACAAAAAAAAGCTAAAATAGTTTATGAGCACTAAACCAGTGTTACAGGTAATGTTAAAGGGTGTTGAAGAAGGAGGAGGAGGAGGAGGAGAAATATATGAATTATAAAATGGCATTAAATATATACCTATCAAAATCACTTTAAATGAAAATGAATTCATCACTCCAATAAAAGACCTGTGGTAGCTGAACAGATAAGAGAACAAGACCCTCACATATGCTGTCTACCAGAGACTCAATTCAGATCCAAAGACACACTGACTGAAAGTAAAGAGATGAAAAAAGACATTTCATGAAAATGGAAACAACTAAACCAGAAAAGGCTGGGGTAACAATACTTATACCAGACAGATAGACTTGAAAACAAAGCCTGTATAACAAGACACACAGAAGGACCCAGCAATTGCACTTCTGGGTACCTATCTGAAGAACCCAAATCACTAAACCAAAAAGATGCAACGCACACGTACCTGTGTTCATTGCAGCATTATTTACAAAAGACAGATAGGGAAGTAGCCTGTGTCCATCAACAGATGGTGAGATAAAGAAGTGGTGCACATACCCAGCAAAATGTGACTAAGCCGCATACACTGGAATGTCTCCATTGGCAACTGCACGAGTGGAAGGTATTGTGCTGAGTGAAATGTGTCAGACAGAGAAAGACAGATGCCCGTTTGCACTTCTATGTGGAATCTGAAAAATAAGATAATCCAGCAGAACAGAGGAAGACTCATAGACAAAGGGAACAGACTGATGGTTGTCAGATGGGATAGAAATTAGGGGTCTGGATGAAAATGAGAAGGGACTAAGAAGTACACATTGGTCATTAGAGAGTAGTCATCATGAAGTAAACTGCAGCAGAAGGAATAGAGTCAATAATAATTTTAATAACTACATATGGTGTCAGGTGGGTTCTAGATTTATTGGGGGAAACGACTTTGTAAGTTATATAAATGTCTAATCACAGAGTTGCACACCAGAAAGTAACATAATATTGTAGATCAACTGTAATTTTAAATAAAAATATTAAAAAGAAGAGGTATATGGAATTAATTACACAAATGGATTAATTTGTTAACTGTCCTTAATGAAAATGGAGAACAAAAAATAAAATATCCCCCATGATGACCAGGAAAGTGCACAAACACACTTCTGCTACATTCCCAAGTGTCAAGAGCCCAGGAAAGTGACCTGTGAGGGCTGAGTCAGCCTCTTCTTTAAGGAACAGCAAGTTCACTTAAGAGAATGAGAGACACAGAACCTGTGATGACTGAGGTGTGGTGAACTGGCGAACACTCTCTCAAATGAACGTGAGCTTCTCCCTCAAGGAAAGTCAAGGGGCAGTTGACACCTGACAGCACTTGCTGTCTGGATGGAATGGAAGGTCTCAGAGGAAACCAGGGTTTTACAAACGTTTGTCTCACCATGGCAGCCAGACAGCTTCCCAGAGCTGACGACTTTCCAGTGGGAACGGTTAATGTTAACAAGTGTGATGTTTGATGATGTGTTATTAAATGCACCAACACTGGGAGATCTCTCTCACTTACTGAGACGATGCACCACTTTCAATAATCCTGCATCAGTACAAGAGCCACTGAAGTCATGTAACAGAACAGGAAACACTCAGTGGTGTAGTTTCAGGTTCCACTTTGCAGAGACTTTCAGGAACTACCACTTGCGAAGCTTCAGTGAACTATCAAAGCTTAATATCCACACTTATCTGAAAATGTCTGTAGAATGCTCCTCCTATATATCTATGTGAGGCTGAATATTTTATTATACACTGCAACAACAACAACAAAAGATTAATGCAGGAGCACATGTGAAAATCCAGCGCACTTCTAATGATACAGACAAGAACTGAGACTTGTAAGAAGTGTAAAATGTAAGTAGATTCACTCTCCTCACGATCTCGCATATCTGGGAAATATTTTTCATTAAAAAAACCCATTATTTCTCTTAACATAAGTTATCAATATTCTCAATGAAGTTAAAAATTTTCAAACTGTTTTCTTCCTTGAATGGTAAATATTGATAGCTATAACCCACACAAATAAAATCATTTTGGGGATTTTCCCTATTTTGTGAGACTCTGTAGATGTTCTGACACCAAAATGTTTTGACGGTCGCTGAATAAAACAGCACGCCACTCAGGGAGACCTCTCCGTGCACCGGAAGGGCTCCGCGCAGAGTCCCGGGTCCCCAGACCCAGTACCCAGCGTCTCGGCCTGAGGACTAAGCCTGGGGCGGGGAGCTCAGTGCTGGGGCGTCTTCTCCCCGGGGGTTTCCCTGCTTCCTCTCGCGGGTCCTTCTGCCTGGATACTCGTGACGCCAAACAAATTCTTACTCCAGTTGGGTGACCGAGCTCTAGATGAGCCAATCAGCGTCAATATGGTTCCGGATAAAATGATTAGGCAGAGAACCAGAACTCATTCTCTCCAAACTATCAGGGTTTGGGTCATGGGCCCCCGACCCCTGCTCCTGCTGCTCTCGGGGGCCCTGACCCTGACTCTGACCCTGGCCCTGACCGAGATCTGGACGGGTGAGTGCGGGGTCCGGAGGGAAAGGCCTCCCTGGGGCAGGAGCGAGGGGACCCCGCAGGGGGCGCAGGACTCGGGGACCGCGCGTCTCCTGCGCTCTCCGCCCAGACCCCCGACCCCCGACGCCCGAGTCCCTCCCGCACCCCTCCTGTCAACCGCCGCCCGCTTTAACCTCCTCCCCCCCCCCGCCCCTGCCCACACGGCGGGATCGCATCCTGGCCTCCCCAGGTACGCACACAATGAGATATTTGAACACCGCCCTGTACGAACCGGGACGCGGGAAGTCCCGGTACATCAGCATGGGCTACGTGGACGACACCGAGATCATGCGGTTCGACAGCGACGCCCCAAACGCGAGGCTGGAGCCGCGGGTGCCGTGGATGGAGCACCCGTGGGTGGAGAAGGAGATGGCGGGCTATTGGAAAGATCAGACGGGGGTTTGCCAGAGCGAGGCCCAGATTAACGAAGGGAACCTGAACAACCTGCGCGCCCACTACAACCAGAGCGAGAACGGTGAGCCCCGCGCGCCCGGGCACGACCATCACCCCCACGGACGGGCCTTTGTCGCCCAAGTCTCTGGGTCCAATCATCACTTTGAGGCTTCGGTACCCTCCTGCCCTCTTCCTGGGAGGAGCGCGCGGGAATTTTGATCCGGATTGATTTTAACTTTCATTAAATCAACGCGGGTCAGGTCAGAACAAGTGGAGGCGGGACAGGGCTAAGTGGGCAGGACTGACCGCGGGGCGGGGTCAGGATCCCATACGTTACAGAGAATGACCGGCTGTGTCGTGGGGTCCGACGGGCGCTTCCTCCACGGGTTCACTCAATATGCCTACGACGGCACCGACTACATCGCCCTGAACGAAGACCTGAGCTCCTGGACCACGGCCCACATGGCGGCCCCGATAACCTGGCACAAGTTGGTGCAGGTCCCTGATGCAGATGTCAGGAAGGCTTTCCTGGAGGACACGTGGGTGCACCGCCTCCACTTTTTCCTGGAGAAGGGGAAGGAGACCCTGCTCTGAGCAGGTACCAGGGTCCCTCACACCCTGCAGCACCTGGGGCACCAGGAACCTCTCCCTGATTCTGGGGCTGACACTTTCCTTTACTGGAGGCCTGACTCTGGGTTTGCTGAGTCATCAGCCTCCACCTGAGTTTGTGTCTCCCTTAGACACCTGAACACTCCTACCGTAGGTTCTCACCCTGATTCTGGAACTTTCCAGGAAATAGAAGATTATCCCAGATGCCTCTGTCCAGAATGGTGTCTGGGTGTTGCATTCCCTTCCGCCACCCTCACTGTCCTGTCCACTCTCAGGGTGGTCACATGACCACTGCTGGAGTGTCCCATGACCATGCAAAGTTACTGAAATTTCTCACCCTCCCCTCAGACCCTCCAAAGACACACGTGACCCACCACCCCATCTCTGACCATGAGGCCACCCTGAAGTGCTGGGCCCTGGGCTTCTACCCTGCTGACATCACCCTGACCTGGCAGCGTGAAGGGGAGGACCTGACCCAGGACATGGAGCTTGTGGACACCAGGCCTGCGGGGGACGGGACCTTCCAGAAGTGGGCAGCTGTGGTCGTGCCCCCTGGAGAGGAGCAGAGATACACGTGCCATGTGCAGCACCAGGGGCTGCCTGAGCCCCTGACCCTGAGATGGGGTGAGGAGGGGGCGTGGGCACAGAGCCTCTCTCTCCTCAGGGTGTCCCTGAGCAGGGTCAGGACTCAGGCCTGAGGTTGGCCTCTCACCTTCCCTTCTTAGAACCCCCTCCTCAGACCACCATCACCATCATGGGCATTGTGGGCATCGCTGCTGCCCTGGGTCTCCTTGGAGCTGTGGCTGCTGGAGCTGTGATGTGGAGGAGGAAGTGCTCAGGTGGGCAAGGGGTGGGGCTGAGTTCCCTGTGCCCCTGGGGGTCAAGCCCAGGTGGAAGTGTGCTCTGCCTCCTTAATGGGCATTGTGTCCCCACATGGGTGCTTGTCCATCTGGGGCCAATTTCTTAACACTGACTCTTTAGTGAGGCCCGTGGGAAAGTGAAGGACAAATTTATCACCTGATGGTTCTAGTGATGGGGACTGATTCCCAGGTATCAGAGGTCAGAACGAATGATCCCTACTGAGGACAGACATCCAGACGGGCAGTTGGTCCAGTCCTGGAACGTGTATTCTCCCTGTATTTACTGATTCTACCCTGGGTGTTCAGTCACAGTTCTGGAACCTTCCCTGCACTTCAGGAGTGTGAGGCTCCTCTAGGGTCACGGGACCCAGCCTCCCCCCTCAGTCCTCACAGAACATTTCCTTCCCACAGGCAGAGGCAGGGAGAACTACTCTCAGGCTGCATGTAAGTCTGGGTGTTGGGGAGGTGACGTCTGGGGCCCTTGGGAGAGTGTGGGCTGGAGTCTGTGAGGGGGGCTGCCCCACCCTGTAACTCTGCTGTTGTGTCTTCCCCAGGCAGTGACAGTGCCCAGGGCTCTGGTGTGTCTATCACAGCTTCTAAGGGTGAGTCCCTGAGGGGAGGAAGTGGGGGGATTGGGACTGAGGGGCACAACTGGGTTTTGGGGATTCTCAGAGTGGGACATTCCGAGCATGTGGTGGCTGTGCGGGAATGTGACACTTCTGAGGCTGAACTGAGCTTCTTCACAACTTTCTTTCCCAGTGTGACAGAGCCGCTTTCTACAGGACTCAGTGCTGAAATTGTCAGTCTATCCTCCCTCTTGGATTATGAATTCCTGACTGCTATTTGTACATTACATATATATATATATATATATATATATATATATATATATATATATATATATATATGAGATATATATGAGATATATATATAAGATTAAAAGCTCCAAGGTGTATGGTTTCTGGTAGGTGTTATTTGATATACACCTCCACCCCATTTATTAAACCATTTAAGTTACTTTAAATTCATAAACTTACAATCAGATATGGAGACAACTCAGGTGGGAGAGACTCTATGCCACATGACAAGGGGACCTCATGGCTACCCAGTGATGGTCCCTGTGACCACCTCTGCTCTGTGTACAATTAAGAGTCTCTTCCTGCACATCCAAATGTGACCTTTTAGAGCCTTTGCCTGTGTCTGGTTGAGTCCCCTGATTCTAATGTAGTGCCCCTTTGTTGTCCCCAAGCTTCCAGGGCCCCATCTTGGAGACCTCAGGGGTGTCTGCTTGGGGTCAGAGAGCTGACCAATCAGAAGGTGAGAACACCTGCTTAAAGCAGGAACTGTTCCAGCATCCACTGTCCTTAATCCACTGCAGACACTGCTCTCATTCTGCAGATGCTGAGTCCTAGAAGGTCATGGTCAAAGATCCCATGTCCTTAGTGGCTTCCTCTGAGAGTCCCTCCCCAAGGGAGAGCCCTCGGGCCACAGGGTCAGTCTGGCTGCTGGACTGAGAACAGAATCAGGAGACCAGGGACCAGCCAGGCAGGAGGGAAAGGTGTGGGGAAGCTCCCAGGGTTCCAGGCTGCAGGTGCTGGGTGTTCTGATGGGGCTGTGAGTGGTGGAAACAGTGGGAAGGGACTGGACACTGAAGGCATTTGGAAGATGGATTTCACAGCATTTCCTAGTGATTCAATCTGGGTGTGGGAAAGGAGTCAAGGAGGACACCCCACATTTGTGCTGTGCCAGCAGAAAGATGGGGTTATATCAGCAGAGATGGGGAAGACTCTGTCAGGAGTATGTGTGGGGGAGGGGTGGGCATTTCAAGAGTTCAGCTGAAGAAAAGGTCAAGGTGAGACGAGTGTTAGAAACACCAGTGAGGTGTCAGGTTGGAGAGATGAGTGTGGGGACCTTGAGGAGAAATGTCTGGGCTGGAGACACAGTGTGGGGATGATGCTACGAGAATGACATTTGGAATCATGAACGGTTATGTGTCCACCAAGAAAGCAAGGACTGTGGGAGAGGAAGAACAAGGACTGGACACTGCACCCACCTTTCTCAACAGTGGAGACATTCATCCCGGTGACCCACCCAGGTGGGTGACGGTCAGGTCTCCCTGTCAAACAGTCACCGTTTGGTGTTTCTCATTCATCAGTAATTTACAGGGAGATGTTCTGAGATTGTCCTGCTGTGCCCTTCACCACTTCTACACTCACCCTCCTTAGTCCCTCTCATAACTTCCACCCAAGTCAACAGGGATGTGACGGTTGTCATGTACCAGCCCTAAGTGTTTTTTATTAGGATGTACAGTACAGCACAGGGAATATAGTCAGTAATATCATTGTGAATATGGTGTCAAATGGGTCCTAGATTTATCAGGGAGATTATTCAATCAACTATGCAAATGTTTAATCACTGCACTTTCCAGCTGAAACTGGTATAATATCATACATCAAATGTAATTGAAAAGCAAAAAAATATTCAAAGTTTAAAAAGTTATAACTTGGACTTCATGCCCAATATTCTGGGGGCAGTTTTGGGGAGAAAACTGAGTATTTTGTGACGAGCCCACAAGCCATCCTGGTCCCCAGTACATTTGGATGCACACAGTTCTGTGATGCAGTAAAACCCGGGTTGGGGAAAGGCCTTGAAGCCACATTTCAATGTCCTTCCCACCCTTGGGAAGGAAAAGTAGTTCATTATTTGTCGTATGAGGGTGGAAGGTACGTGCCGTTTTCTCTGCCGTGGAGTAAAGTCAAGCAGATTTAGAAAGTGGCTCTCAGTCCCACATACTGAAAATCTCCAAATGCTCGCTCTCTGCAATTAATCCTCTGACTGATTTCTTGGAAGAAATAATGAAATCCAAAAATTTCTACTTTAAGCATAAAAGGATTTTTATATGAAATATTGGGAGCTCATTTTATTTCAAGAAAAGCCACAGAACAGATCTGAGGCCGTGAGCAGAGAGAGCTGTGGGACTAGACCCCACGGGAAGACCAGCCTGGGTCACAGGGATGACAGCATGAGGGACTTGGGGACAAGCTGTGACAAGAGAAGGAGCTGAGGAAAGGGTCCAGCAGGAAACACCATGACTGGAACTCTTGGTACAGATGTCTCTGCACCGCTGTGACCACAAGACTCTAAGTCAGCTGCACCCAGGGAACAGGAGACACTTTCTCTGTCTCCTGCCCAATGTTCCTGAGGGCGTCTCAGTCATTGCCATCTCTGTCTGTGGTCACCAGACCTGCCTGAGGCTGCCATCTTGTGGTCATGTCCTGTGTCATGTTCATTGTCCTCACGGTCTGGTTTAGCGTCTCCATGGTGCTTCACCTGCACAGACACCACCAGAGGCTGTAGCACAGCCTCCAGTGATGCCACTAATGTCCTCCAGTGACCAGAGCCACCCACAATGTCCTGATGCTGGTAGACACCTATGTCACCTCCTATGTGCTCAATTTCATTCTGACTTTTTACATCATAGTGTGAGAGGGCCCTCAACTCTGGTGGGTGCAGACCTTCCCTAGTTGGCTTACTGTTCTCCTGCTCTTCACCCCTCACTGAGGATGCTCAGGGATCCTAGAGCTCCTGAGGTCACGGACTGTTGGATGTGGCTGTTGACAACCTAATCTGTGGATGTCACTGTTTATAATATTCTTAATGACACTGTTTGGTGATCCTTCACTGAATGCCAGTGTTGTACATAAAATCCATCATGAACTTTATTTTTAAATTAAAATATAACTGACACACAAACTTGTATAAGTGTAAGGGGTCCAGCCTGTTTATTTGATGCCCTTACATTCACTCATGTGCCGCCTAACGGTGGTGATCCACCCTGACACACGTGTGGTTGTGCGATGTTGTGATTGCAAACAGCACAGAGGCTCTCACACCTGGACGGTCTCCCTGCTGCTCACCCAGACTGCAGGGCTCAGCCTGTGCTCCTGGGCTGCAAGTCTGCACAGCTCGTTAGTGCACAAAATAACTTGTACAATAAGTCAACACAGGGGGAAATGACAACAGCAAGATACTCAGTAAACACATGTATGAGGCTGCAGCAGCTGTAAAAAGCACACTGTTTACTGCAAAACTTTTTTTAAATGTTCAACCGAGGATCTGTTTGTTGATGAGAGACACAGAGAGAGAGAAACGTAGATTGGTTGCCTTTCCTTCCTTTGCTGCCAACTCCTGTTTGCATGTGATTGGGCTTGAATGTGCACAGGTGAATGAACCACTTTAGGAAGAATTTCTCACTAATAAAGTTAACATTTAAAATTTTTACAGTGCATATACATTCATCATGTAAATTGTATATTATTTATCTACACATAATTAATTCAAAAGCTTTGCTGACATGTATAAAAGGGAAGGCAGAGGAAGAGAAAAATGAAGGGCTTAGCCCAGGGTTGACAGTGCTGGGCTCCATGTCTGGACTCTGGGCAATGAACTTGCACACCCTCCCCCACTGCTCACTCAGGGCGCTGCCCTCTGTGGAGGCCAAGCAGGGTCTTTCCCTTCTTCTGGGGTGTGGTCATTCATATCTTATCAACTCTTTGTTGCTTTTAAGAAGTTGGTTTTTGTATGACACATGGCATTTTTACTTAGTTTCAGGGGGAAGATTTGCCTGCACCATAAGCCCCCCTTGTCAGGAATGGGATTTCTGAGGCAAACAGCTGGTCCTGGAGGACAGGGCCACAATCTGATCTCACATCACGATCTGAGGATGGTCTGTCAGAGATTTATAAGTGCAGGGATTTGATGTAATTTGTTCTTTAAAACATGATTCATGCACATACAAGAGTTTTCAAAAGACACTCAAGAATATAAAAATTAAATAAGTCACATGTTCCCCTGTTCCCTCAGTCACTGCACTTGTCTGTCGGGAGCCGACCAGCAGCCCTCCCTTGACACAGTTGGGATGGGTCGGATGAGATGCATCTGCACAGCAGAGGCAACTGTGGCTGGACTTCCTGTCTATCTCTCCTTGCATGTTTCTCTTTGCACTTAGTAGGCAGTGGGATTTTTAGACACCTGCATTTCAGGTCCAATGATCCACAGAATTCCAATGAGGTTGTACAAAATGACTTCTTGGCCATAGAACAAAAGTCCCCCCTGATGGGGTAGCCCCTAGAATATCTAAAAGTTGATGGAGTAGCAGCCCCTCCTCTACCTTGGGTAGGAATATACATTAATGGAATTAGACAGGTAAAGAAGCAGGAGAAGCTGGTTAGCTACTACAAACTACGCACGTAGAAACAATTACCAAGGAGTTAGAGTCCATATTACATAAAGAAATATTTTAGACAGGATAGATAACTAAGTTAGACATCACAAAGGCCTTATAATAAATTTCCTATAACCTCTGCTCTAGTGTATCCTTTTGCCCCATGTCAAATTCTAAGAACTTTAATAAACAACAGGACATTCAAACTCTGTACACAGAGCTATTTCAAATGGTCTGATTAATGGCTCTCCTGGTCAAAACAACTTTTGTTTAACATAATTGAAACTATGGAAATTCTTGTACTTTTCCTGGTTACCTCTGTATTGGTTTTTTCTGCTTAACTGATCACAACATGCACCTGTTCCTTTAATATTATATAACAATCTCTATAAAAATAAAACCTAAATCAAACTCTATGAGTTCGGTCAGACCCTCAGAGGCTGGCTGTTCTCCAGCATCCAATCGGGTGTCTGACTCATTGATTGCCTGTGCTGTCCATCCTTCAGGGACCCTGAACCCTGCTGAGGCTGGACCCCGGCACTTGTCTACCCACAAATCATCGCAGTGAGTCACTTCTGACTTCTCCTCCCAGGAAAATATATCTGTGCACTAATGTTGGTGTTATGTCTGTGAAAAATAGCTCAGGCCACAGACTGGGAGAAAATGTTTACAAATCACTTGTTTTAAAATATACATAACAATCCTCAAACTCAACAATAAGACAACAATAACTCAATAAAAATGGATGAAAGTTGTAACAGACACTTTGCCAAAGAATTACACCAGCCCTGGGTGGGTGGCTTGATTGGTTGGAGTGCTGTCCCCACACACCAAAATGTTGTGGCTTCGCTGCCTGGTCAGGGCACATTCCTGGGTACAGCGTCCAACCCCCGATCCAGGTGCCTATGGAAAGCAACCAATCAATGTTTCTCTCTCTCCCTTTTTCTCTCTCTGAAAGCAATGGAAAAAAAGTCCATGAGGGAGGGAAAAAATGTCCTTCGGTGAGAATTGAAAAAAGAAAATAGGGAAGTAAAGTTTTATTCAAGGAAGGAGCACCAAACCCAGAGTCCCAGGTGAGTTGTTGCTCTAAGACCTGGCTCCCTGATGGCTTCCAGGAGACTGAGGGGCTTAGGGCCGAGGTCTCCACTGATTGGTCAGCACTCAGGTGATGGGCGGGCAATCATTGCATCTGGTCCTATGTCAGCAATGTGGCCGTTCTGTCTGGTTTTACAAGTTCACTCTGCCACTCTCCCCAGAGTCTAAATCTTCATGAACACGTACTTGAACACATCAGGCATTCAACCACTTCCATCTCTGCAGACGCCTCTCACAGCCCTTGGTGTAGCCACACATGGACTGGCTCCCACATACCTGGACCAGGGAGACACCCTGATGTCCTTCACCTCATTTCAGGCAGCCCTGGCCTCTCCTGTTCTGGCTCCCACATGTTCTTCCTTTTTTTGGCTTTACTTCTTCATGTTCCCACTTCACCTGATAGTATTTTCCAAAAGAGAACATGGAAACTTAACCACTAAAACTCTAAACACATGAGGAAACTTAAGTACACCTTAACCCTTATTGACATCTTGGCTTGATATAGAGCTTTGTGTTGGAAATATTCTTTTCTTCAGAAACTGGAAGGAATTGCTTCAATGTCTCCTAGTCTCCAGGCACACATTTGCTGACTCTGGAAGTTTTCAAAATATCTTCCACCCTGTTTCTGAAATTCTACTGTGATGGTCCCAACAGGTTTGCTCTGCAGATTACACTTGACCCTCTATGTAGATGTCATGGTGTCACCGCCTGAGACACCTTGAGCATTTGTCTGTCCACAGTTACTGTCATTCTAGTGGTCAGAGCGCTTAGATACATGCAATCCTTTTGCTTTAATAAAACCATAATACAAGGAACATTTTTCTATTTGTATATAGATGAGGACATGTGTGATGATCTCCTTAGGACAAATTCCCAAAAGAGGAATTTCTGTGTCAAAATGTAAGCACATTTACATTGCTGAGACCTTTTACAAAAGCATCCTTCAGGAGTTTTGTTTCGGTTTTCAATCCCTTCAACCTTCACAACAGAATGTGGTCCCCACCCTTGGGCTGAAACGCTCATCATGTTCCTTCATCTTTGTCAAACACATAGATGTTTGGACATTCCTGCTCTCTCAGAACATCAGCATCAGACAAGGACACCCCGAGACCACAGCAATGTGAGACACAACAACACCACACTGCGTGTTGTCTCAGCACAGACAGAAACGAGACCCGGGGCAGCTCACACGCTACCAAGCAGCTCCTGGGCCAGGAACAGAAGGAAAGGCAGCATCTTTCCTATCACCCCTCCCCCTCGCTCCCATCTGCCTCATCCAGTCGTTTTCTGTCTGGGACATAAATACACATGAAGCTGCTGCATAACAAACAAAACGAGGTTTCTGTGGGTCTGGTGGCTTCGGGCACAGGCTGCACTCAGTTCCAAACAGGAAACACCTGTCCCCCCACCTCCCTTCCCAGACTGAGGACACTCTCTGAAATCTCATTTCCAGGGGGTGAGCTTTCTTCTAGAAGAATCCAGGGGCAATGCTTTTAGCAGAGTGTGGGGAGGCAGGGATCTCATCTCTGGGAGAGGGATTCTAGGAAATCAGAAAGACACAAAAGCTGGGGCCAGTGGGGAGACTTGCCCCGGTTTAGCCATTCTCAAAGTGAGTTCTCTGGAACACTTGAAGTTTCTAAGACCCTTTCATGGGATCTATGAGGTCAAAACTATTTTCATAGATTAAGGACATCCTTTGCCTTTTCACTGTACCCACATTTGCACTGAGGTAAACTTAGCAAGAAACCATGGTGGCTGGGACACCCAACTGCAGTAGCAGGCATTCTTCACCATGACCCCCTCACAGACTAGAAAAAACAGCGTCCCTTTAGAATGACATGGTTGAAGGACTGAAAAATATTACCTTGAATCAATCATCTTCCTTAAATCGGCATCTTTAAAAATCTTATTTTCCAGGCAAGATGGCTATGAAGGTAAATGCAGTACTTTCATGACCCTAGAGCTACATCAAAATCACAACTACACTACAAACAACCATCATTCAGAACCATGATCTTTGTCCAGGTGACAAGCCTGAGTTAGAGCAATGAGTTCAGCGTGCTGGGCAGATTTCATTTCCAGTCGATGAGATCTCTCGATTCTGTCCACCAAGGAAGTTACTGCATACCCACCTCGCTAATGTCCCTGGTCATCTCTCAGATAAGATCCCTCTGTAACCAAATTAAAGCAGCAGCATCAATAGGAGTTTCCTGTAAATCACTCCTGGGTACCAGTAGGTGATCAGTCAGCACAACACAACTGTCCTCATGCTGTGAAGGGGGTGACAGGTGCAGGGTTATGGTGATCACACCAAGTTAAAGTGACATCAGGTGCAGAGAGCACGACACTTCCTAAGAAGCCAAACAACTGTCAGAGTCGTGTTGAGTGCCATGAGGGGACAGTAAAGAGTCAGCGGAATGAGGAGCATAAGTAGGTAACTAACTTATGCTCCATAACTATCACTTGTGTCTGTTTATGTCACTTAGAGGTAGCAGACACCCCCCATCCCCCACCCCCACCCCCACCCCACAGGGAGATGGAAAGAGTCTAGCAGGAGAGCCCAGGGCAGAGTTCTGGGTTCCCCAGGTTCACGAGGCCCACTCAGTTTCCACTCCCGTGGGTGTCTAACAGAGCAACCAATCCGCCTCACTGGATTCATAATCAAGTCATCAGCACAAGGGTTCTCTGTCTCCCAGACCCACATGATATGGGTCATGATGCCCAGACCCCTGCTCCTGCTGCTCTTGGGGACCCTGGTCCTGACCCAGACAAGGGCCGGTGAGTGCGGGGTCGGGAGGGAATGGGCGGGTTGTGGGGCAGGAGTGTGGCACTCAGAGGGGACACAGGACCCCTGACCCAGGCTCCACAGCTCGCACTTATGCCACAGCCCTGTCCCCCTGCCCCTCCTTTCAACCGCCACCCCGCTTTTGTTCCACCCCCCACCCCCGGGCCCCTGCCCCTGCCGGCCCCACCGGGGACTCAGGACAAACGTCCCACCCGCCCCCAGGCCCCCACAGCCTGAGCTACTACCACACCGCCCTGTACGGACCTGGCCGTGGAGAGTCCCGGTACACCGTCGTCATCTACGTGGACGACGCGGAGATCCTGCGGTTCCACAGCGACGCCGCCAGTTCCAGGCTGGAGCCGCGGGTGCCCTGGATGGAGGCGCCGTGGGTTCAGCAGGAGGGCGCACGGTTTTGGGAGGAACAGACGCGGGAAATGCGGCACAACGAACAGCGGAGCAGAGCGAACCTGAACCAGCTGCGCGCCCACTACAACCAGAGCCAGGACGGTGAGCAGTCACGCCCGGGTCCTGGTACAGCCCCGTCCCCACAGACGGGCCGGGGTCACCCGAAGTCTGAAGGTCTGAGCATCACCCCGACAATCTGGGACCCGCAGGTGTCCCAACCCCGAACACCACGTGGGGATTTTCAGTCGGTATCACTGTCAGTTTAGGATTCCTCCACGTGGCTCTGGGTCGCGCAGGACTTTCCTAAACGCCTGTTTCACTCGCCGTGCTAACCCCGGGGCGGGGTCAGTGTCGCCCACTTGGCAGGAAATCACCGGCTGCGTCGTGGAGTCGGACAGACGCTTCCTCCGCGGGTTCAGTCAGTTCGCCTACGATGGTGCCGACTTCCTCGCCCTGAACCGGGACCTACGATCCTGGACCGCGGCCCCGGGGGTCAACTGGAGCGACGTTGTGCGGGTCCCTGACGCGGACGTTCGGAGGTTCTTCCTGGAGGACACGTGTGTGCGCCGCCTCCAGCTGCTCCTGGAGAAGGGGAAGGAAGAGCTGCAAAGAGCAGGTACCAGGGCGCGGGCTTCCCCGAAGAGGGGATCTGTGGGCTGGGGCGGCTTCCTACAGGGAGAGGAGGGAAATGGGGCAGCGTCAGGAAGTCCCTCCTGCTCCGGAGAGGAAACAGCGCCCCACATTTGCTCATTCTGTGACTCACACACGTGCCCAGCTTTCTCTAAATGACAGTAAGGGACCCAATCTCTCCCTGAAACACCCACAGCCGGTCCCTCACACCCTGCAGCACTTGGGGCACCAGGACGCTCTCCCTGGTTCTGGGGCTGAGACCTTCTCTGGAGGCCTGACTCCGGGTTTGCTGAGTCATCAGCCTCCACCTGAACCTGTGTCTCCTCTTAGAGACCTGGACACTCCTACCCAGGTTCTCACCCTGATTCTGGTTCCTTTTCTTTAAGATTAAAAAAAAATTTATTTATCTTTAGAGTGGAAGGGAAGAAGAGAGGGAGAGAAACATCAATGTATGGTTGCCTTTCCTGCATCCCCTGCTGGGAACTGGCCTGCCGGGAACCGGCCTGCAACCCAGGCATGTGCCCTGACTGGGAATCGAACCGCGATTATCTGGTTCGCAGGCCCGTGCTCAATCCACTGAGCTACACCAGCCAGGGCCTTACCCTGATTCTGGAACTTTCCTGGAAATAGGAGATTGTCCCAGGTGCATCTGTCCAGGCTGGTGTCTGGGTGCTGCACTCCCTTCCCC